>NC_056750.1:118212612-118403362 GCF_019279795.1 Protopterus annectens
GTCCGGCGTCGGCTGTTCAACCATGCTCCCCTGACGCCAGAGCGCCAAGAGTATAAAGCTGACAGCCGACGCCATCTTCTCCAGTCTTTCTTGCCGTGCGGTGATAGCAGTTCGCAAGTGCCAGTCGGCTGACTCCTGACTAATTTTTCTATATACTTCGGTCCGAAGACTTTCTTCTCCACTCAAAGCTAAGTACCCCATTGGGGAAACTTTTTTCTTGCTCCACTCCGATGTCAGAAAAAGTTAATAATTGTATTTCATGTGGGAAGCAAATACCTCATAAGGATTTTCATTCTTACTGTATTCCTTGCTTAGGCCCTGACCACGACGTAGCTAGTTGTCGGTTTTGTGCTAGATTCAATCAACGTACAATTAAGCGAAGGCACGATTTTGCTTTTCATTACTTCGGTAGGCGTTTTAACTACAAAATGTCGTTGGATATGGTCCCGGCTACCGGAGTTCACAAACGTTGCAAGGATAAAGACAGGCCTCCGAGGTCCAAATCTGATGATAGCGCACAAGCGGAGCCAGCTTCATGTTCGGCCGTCGTCAGTGAGGCGCTTTTGCAGCCCCTGTCGTCTGCCATTTCAGAACCGACGGCCGAAACGGACTCTCATGAGGAGCCAATCAGGCCTTTAAATATTTCTGTTGCAGGACCTTTGGACAATGCTCCTTCGGATGGGTCCGGAGCCGCTGTGCAGGTACCGGCTTCCGAAGGGGTTTTCAGGCCTACTCAGCTACTAGTAAAGGCAAAGCCAAAGACAAAGGCAAAGACTCCTTCTAAATCAAAGACTTCAACACAGGCCTCTTCTGAACTGGCTCCCAAGTCACAGAAACAGTTACTCAAGCTGGCGGAGGATTTACTTACTATGATTAGGGGTTCACATCCCCCTCCAGACAAAAGGCCAAGGCAGGATGTTTATTATGATTCCTCTGATCAGGCTTCTGTTTCCTCAGTTTCTTCTTCTGATCAGGAATATTCTTTCCCTCCTTATGAGGATTCTGATGCTGAAGAATCCATTCCTTCAGCTTCTCTCCCTGAAGATTTCTCTTTTGGGGAAACTTTGCATGAAATGAGGGAACATTTCCATTGGGAAGGACAGGAGTATTCGGAATCCAAGAAAAGACTGAGGGATTTTCTTCTTCTTCCCCAGCATAGACCCCTGGCTATTCCTCCTGTTTTGGATATTGTGGATGATGCCTTTTCGGAGGCTAACTTAACCCCTGACTCTTTTCCTCCTGCTCCTGTTAAGCCTGATAGATATTACAGGGTTCCTGATTCCCATCAGTTTTTATACAAGAACCCTTCTGCTGACCCTGAAACCATTTCTCAGGGTCCTAAGGGAGTTAAGGCCGCTTCTGTCAAAAATCCCATTCCTACTGAAAAAGATTCCCAATCCTTAGAAAGATGGGGCAAAAAGGTGTACACTTCTGCTACTTTGTCCATTAGGGCTTTAAACTGTCAGTTTCATATGCTTAAATACCAGCAATTTCTCTTGTCTGTCTTAAAACAAAAGCTTACTTCCATTTCTGCCTGTGCAAATGATAAGGAATTACATGACTTATTGCATGCCACTGAACAGGTTGGGAAGCATGGTTTACACTGTGGATTTGATGCCTTGGAGGCTTCTTGTAGGACTGCGGCCTCTGGCACAGTCATTAGAAGGCATGCATGGCTAAAGGAACAAAATTTACCTGAACAAGTAAAGGCTAAATTATTGGATGCTCCTGTTCAGCATAATGTTTTGTTTGGATCAAAAGCTGAAGAGGTGATTAAAAAGATGGAGGTTAAGGCGAAATCCATGCAAACAGTTGCTGAAAACCCGATTATTCTCCTACTAATGTAAATTAGGGTAATATTTAAAAGTTATACCTGAATTTGGACTTGTAAAGACTCTGGTGGTCATGAGTCTAGTATAAACATATGAACCTACTACTTCTGCACAAAACATTGCACAAAATACACTGAATGCATCATTCATACTTATTTCTTCCTGCAACATGTACTCCAAATTCAAGATTTTATATAAATGATGAAAGAGAATTTAAATAATCTCATACATAAAAATGTACACTAACCTGTAGCATCTTTCAGTAGGTTTGTAAGCATGTACCAGAATATTTTACTGGAGTCATGTTTTTGTGTGAAGCGGACTGTTGCTTCAGTTGAGCCAGCAGGAAAAGCCTACCCAGTATCTGAGCAGTAAAACATGCCCACAATCAGTGCCACATACAGCACCAGGAGGTGAAGTGATAACTCTGGTTTCACAAACACCTCAATAAAACTAATTCTAAACTTACTGAACAAAAGGAAAATGTAATAAATATTGTATAAAAATACATAAATAAGCCACACTAACACCTTCAACACAGACGTCTTCTCAATTGAGCTAAAATCCTGCAGAGCAAAGCTAAAAGAACATGGTAAACCTTCTAGAAAACCTCCCAAGCAATCAATGAAAAAATAGCCAATTAGCAACGTAAATAAAAACACACACTGAAATTGCTGCACAGTCAGAGAATGAAAACTAGCAACCAGTAAAGAAATTAAACCTATAATACACAGCTTTACACTATGTAAACATGTGACCTTGAAGCAAGAAGTACATGAAATACATGCTGTCTAATTACATTTCTCCAGTAATCAAACCAAACAAAACAGATGCCATCACTAACACACCGTTTAAATCAGAATCTTCCAAACATAGAAATGTTCACTTACCTGCAACGACCAAGTGTCTAAACAAGTCCCGTTAATTCTTCTTTATCTCCTACAAAGCTGACTGCTTCTCCAGATGACTTACACAGGTTGTACAGAACAGTGTAAAAATCAGAATATAGCTATTATCTGTAAAACAAATTCCAAAATTAAAGTCACCTAAAACAAATTTTGACAGTCATTTGTAATCCCACTGTCACCAACCACAAAAGTCTTAAAAGAAATAGTAACCAACCTTCCCTTATGACTGAGTTCCACAACTGAGCAGAATTCTGTACAGAGCAACAGACATATTTCATAAAACAGCATAGCCACCCCCAAACAATTAAGCCAAGCCTTGTCTCTCCACACAAGGCATCTAGACAATATCTGGCTTTACTACTTTATAATGAATACATGGATAGATTACACTGGTTAACACATTCAGATACATACATATATTGAAATGCATAAGACTTTTTAAACAGATCAGCATTTAAACTTCTCATTCAATTAAAGAAAGCCAAAACCAAGTCAGAAACAAATGCACTTAGCACCTCATCAAATTGAGTATGACCATTTTCACCTCTGCTGGCACCCATTGTTTAATCCAGGATGTCCAAGATCAAAAACACTTAAAAGAAGGTCAAGGATGACTACAGCAATTTTAGAATAATTAACTTGCAAAACCAATCGACTCAGGCTTCTCTTACTGCAAACTGAGAATTAAATAACTAATTTTTATATATTTAGTCAACATTTTAGTTAATGTAACAAACGTTAAGAAACTTGATTTTCAGTGCAGATTGAAAGCTGCAGAAAATGTTATTAAAGCTACGTATTCAGTTGTAAGTGCCCTGTTTATAGGCTTGTAACACACTTGGAATAGATGTGTACTAGACTATATACCTTGGATTTACTTCAACGCCTTATGTTTGTATATTATTTGTCTGTACCACCTACATTTTCATAATGTATTTTTTTAGTATCTATACTGCCTGTTATGACTATGCTTCTTGTTAATACAAACTGTTCCAATATTATGTAGTTTTATACTAACTGCTTTGTGGAGCTTTTCTCCTCGGGCCTCCACTGAAAAATGGGTTCTTCTTTGCCTAGTGGACTTTCCTGGTAAACAAATGCCAATAAATAAAACATTGCTGCACAGAGGTGGGTAAGCACTGTGATACATCTATACCTCCACCATCTGCATTTATTTCCTGGAGTGGATTTACATCTATGGTCCTAGTATTAGCTGGGCTATTTGGTTTATGGATGTACAGTATATATGTTTTTGGATTACTGGATCCATTGTAACCAGCAAAGCCTCCTTGCTCCACCGTAGTAACACATGATAACCTTACGCCTAACATTAACCTGCATCTTAAACCAAAGAAAAAAAAAATGTTCCCATAACATTAGCACTACTAAAGACAGTTGGAACTCTCATCACACACGTGCATGTGGGCACACACTCACATGCACACACACACCAAACATCCCCTAACCTAATCCTAAATTCTCACTGTCCTTTTGCCTAAGCTATCCCCTGACCCTATAATATACACACACTCATGTGCATGTGTGTAGATGTATTAATGTATATGTGTGTGTGTATGCATATATATATATATATATATATATATATATATATATGTGTGTGTGTATATATATATGTATGTATATATATATATAGAGAGAGAGAGAGAAATAAATATAGATACACTTACATATACGCACACACACCTATATTTATAGGATCATAGGAGGTTACTGGACTAATGGCCATGGGGCCCTTACAAGCCTAGCCAGGAGTTTATATCCAAAAAGAAACCTCAGTCAGGACCTGTTGCCCCTGTCAATGAGGGACACAAGTGTTACCCCTGGGATAAATTTGTGGTTTTCCATCCACTCATCAAGGTTGTGCTTGAAGAGGCTCAGTGAGGTGCTCTGTTTGACATGTTTGGAAAGTCTATTCCAGAGACAGGTCAGCCTCTGGGAGACAAACCTGCCTCTCCAGCAGGTTTTGTTGATATTCCATATTAAATTCAGGCCTTTCAAGTGGGTAATGCATAAGGAGTTAGACTTACAGAGATGGAGTAACTGTAGAAGGGCAGGGTCCGAGATTGCCTTGTAGGTGAGACACAGATTACTCCTGAGCAATGTGTATGATATCAAATAGAGGGATAGTGATTTGCGCCTGTCCACATAGGACAGATGTTGGAGGCCATGGATTCTCTTTTATGACATATTTCAGTGGCCTTTCCAGTTGGTGCAGATGTTTGGAGAGGTACATACTCAATTATTGATCTAATGATGCAGAAGTATAAAGAGGTAATAACCTCCTTTTTTCTGATGCAATCCCTTTACTTATGAGATGAACCAAGTTATATATACATATATAATCGATATAGTTAATGATTTATTACTATATAAAGCAGGACAACAGGAATTGGTGTTAATGGTTGACCGGAATGCACATATTAGGATAGACAGAATAGGATATGAGGACTGCCTGGGTCCACATGGGTGGAGCAATAGAACTGTACCTGAAACACCTCCAATAGGAGGAAATCAAGGGGCACTCTCAGAAGTACCCAAACTGCCTGAAATGGCTCTTCTCAGTATTTACAAGACCCCCACCCCCACCCTCCAAGCTGTCCAACTCCTCACTATTAGTGAGAAAGAGCCCAGCTACCCTGCAAAGAATAATTTCTAATGCTTGTGTCTGAGCTCATTCTTTTTATCACTGCCTAAAGGTCATTATTACAGGAGGAATTGAACACAGTATGGTTAGCAAACTTGTAAAGTGAGAACTGTACTTTGTTTTTGTTTGGGTCTTCTTTCCTTAATGATTTAGCAAGGATCAAAGTAGCAGTTGCCTCTGTAGATTATTGCAACAAATATGCTAGTTTTATTTTTAGTCATTAATTTATTTATGCTTTGTTGACCAGGTTAGTCCTACTATGCTGATGACCTCTTTTCAGGAAAATACCCAAAGTGGTATTTATACTACTAGAGGATATTTGGCCAGGGAGATGGGGAACTTCCCCTATTATCTGGAGCTGTTATGTTGTGCTGGAGGGCTCCTACACCAGCAAGGAAGTGGCTTAAAGGAAGCAGAACCACAGAGGAGGAGGAGAGAACCTACAGAGTGGTTGGAGGTAGAAAATGAGAGTTTGGAGAAAAATTTGCTCAATAAGGAACTTCAGAATGTAAACTAAGATTCCCATGTGGTAGATGCAAATGCCCACTGTTTAGCTGTCTCCATGACAGAAGGAAGTAAGTCAGTCTGTTGAAATGGTGCAGATAATAGAATTTGCATCACGAGGGCTTGCAGATGTTCTGTTTAAAATAATGAAGCAGGATGATCCATGTAAGAGTTCTGGTGTTTCGTGGGGTGAGATAACAGATTAACAGTCCTCTTCACTTCCAAAAAGTTATGTGTAAAAGGAAGTAGGTGATGTGACATCAGGGAATGCAGCAGTGGTGGAAAGTAAAAGGAGGAAAGCAGCGACACCCTGAGAAAGGGTCTGATTTGGGGGCAGCACATAATGCAGTAACTAAAATATATGCAGCAATCATAGCTTATCACTGCTCTCCTTTTTTGCCTGGAAAATAAAACTGTTTTTAAAAAGATCAAGTGTGAAAATAACAAAAAAACGATACTAGTAAGAAATTGTCCCACACATAATATCTCTCTAATTGTTCTGGTTGTAAAGCTCAAGTTATTTGGTCTTTTATTTTTATGACTTAACATTTGAAGATAATGGACCAATTAAATTTCTGGAATTGTGAAACAAATGAGGAGGACATGTATCCATGGAACAATTGTTTGTTTTCTAGCAGTAACTGAAATGTTAAAACATGTTTATAACTGATGAAGTGGAAGATGACAATGCTAAAAAATGCATGCAGGGTGTGTGAAAGTCAGAGATGAGAGAAATTTAAGGAATTGAGATTAGAGGCTTGAAGAGGTTTTGAAATGTGGAAAAAAACATGGTGAAACACTTGCCAAGTGTTATTTCTATGGCTGGTCACAGAGGGACATTAAGATAGGCTGTCCACCCGAAATCATATCCATTTTGTGGGGGCTTTTCTCATTTCATTAATGATTGTGACAAAGTACAATGTAACCAGTGTGGTGAGAAAGGACATATAGCAAGAAGTTGTGTGACCCTGATTGCTGGCTGTATGAAAAAAGTACACATGTGGTTGGATTGTCGAGAACAAACAGTAAATAATGAAAAAGAAGGGGACAGGCAATAAAACACAAGGAAGAACAACAAGAGACTGGAGGAGAGGGTGAACTAGGTGAAAAAATAAACTGTAAAAAAATATATATATGGAGGGCAAAAATGAGGACAGAGAACACATATAGGAAGAGAGAGGTGAAGAGAAGAGACTGCTACTAATCATTTTTTGAAGTGTTAGCCAGGAAAAAATCTGATTCTAAAGATCATGGATCATGTGTACATAAACCCAGGAAAAACATTCCATTAGGGAAAGAGTTAAAATAAGAAAATGAAAATTTAAACATATTTTCCCTAACCGTAAGAAGAAAGAGAAGTAACATTTTAGAGTACTTTTGGTATATGTGAACAGTAGTATTAACACTATAGGAAGAATAAGGATACTGGAAGGGTTGGTAAATGTGAAGTGGCTGCATAGCTCTCAAGCTTCCATCTCCAAAATTAGGAACACTAGCCCTCATAATGTGGAACAAACTGGCAAAATGTAGAACACATACTAATGTCTTACTAACAACTTCAGCTAGGAAGTTCCTAGGATGGTTAAAATATGCTGGTTTTGCTGATAAAAAAAGAAGATCTTTAAATGAATTAATATGATTCATTTCTATTTGCCATGGATATCAGTTAAAACATTCCTAACACTGAAAAATGTGACAGACCCTTTCAATATGGAATTTTGAGGAACATGAACCTTTTAAGACCCCAAATGAGGTATGTAACGTTCCTCATAATGAGGTACACTTGAGAGGTATGAGTGGATGTTATTTTGTTAGAGAATGCAAGACTCTGACAAGTGAAGACAGACTGCAAGCAGAAAAATTGTGGTTGAAAACATAATGTGGAACATGTCAGTTGTGTTCACAAATTGCTATGCTATGTAAAAAAAAGGAAAATACTAGGTGTAACATTGGTAAAGATGTGTATGTTATGAATATGAAATGGAGAGAACAAGTTTATAGAATTATAGCATTATCTGTACATATAACTAGCAATGAAACAGCACATCTGTTTCATCAAATATACACTATGCAGTGCTTAACATAAATATTATGACTGCAGGGGACTTTGTGATTTAAGGGGAAAATGCAAAAAGAACGTGCAAGATGTAAAAAAATAATAGGAAGTGATAAAGTGTGGTAAATTAGCTGTGTGGAACAAAAGTCAGTGGACTTATAGAAGAGTGGCAATTGGATCCAAACTGTTTGTTATAAGACGGCTTTGGGTAGATTATAATGATACAGATGTGAAGTGTTTTGCAGACCATTTAGCAATGGAGATGGAAATAATGTATGAAAAAGAGCATGTTAAAATATGAAATGGAATAAAAAGAATAAATGAGAAATAATGGGATGAAGTTGGAGAGAGGGTATTGCAGTTATGAAAAGATCATATAAGCATAGAGGACTTCCATAAAAGCTAGTCTGCAAGGTGGACTGAATAAAAAAATTGTTTTCAGTGGCGGAATGATGTAAGAAAGGAAGAAAAGTGAAGTATGGGAAACATACTTACATACATACAAATATTTTAAGAATGGGCATTAATGCCCTGCTAGCTTGCCAATATACAAAACATCTTGTTCACATAATGTGTCCAGACTGTTCTTAAAAATATCTAAACTAGCACTTGCTTTAATGTAATTTGGGAGTGTCTTCCATGCATCAGCTGTTGTCTCACAGAAGCAAATAATACACTTCTCATTACTGTAGAATCTTCTACATAGGTTGCCTAATGATTCTCAACTACTTTTTGATAACCCAAACACTCCCAGAGGTAGTTGTCTCTAAATTCCCTATAAACCTGAATAAGATCTCCTCTTAAGAGATCTTTCATTATAACTTAAATTTTCACATCCATGGATACCCTTGGTATATTTCCACTGTACTCGTTCCAGTTTACTCATGCTTGTTTTCTTATATATGACATCCATATTGTTATTCCATACTCAAATTTGGGTCTGATGTAACAATGACTTCATTATTTCTGATTCCCTAGACTTTTTAAATCTTTTTATACCACCTATAGTTCTATAACTATCATTAACTAATTGGTTGATATGATTAGAAAAACTCAGTGCTGGATCTACTGATGTACCCAGGTCCTTAAATGAATCTACAGTTTCAATCACTGTGTGCTGTATTAAATATTCACCTTTCAGTTTATGTCTCCTAAACCTCATATGCCTAATTTTTTGGTGTATTTACTAGCATATAAGGACAGTGTATAGAAATGTATTAGAGAATATTATGATATAGAAGAATAAAAAAAATGGTATTACTGTTTAGCCGGTAATATTTACAAAGGAGAAGGAGGGTGGTATCTCCACATTGGTCTAAAATAGTAAAGGGGGATATTAGTGTGAGGGGAATGAAAAATGTAAAACTAACATGAGCAAATTATGAATAATGAGGTGCAGCAAGTATAAAAGAGAGTTAAAGAAAGGAAAATAACAGAGAATGGAAAGTAAGAATTCCAGAAAAAGTTAAGGAAGAATTTGAAAAATAAATTAGAATTACTGAAATGGATGAGATACTTGGAAAAGCAAATGTTGATTCAGTATCAGGCCCCAATGATACATGGTGTGGAATGTACACAAAATTAATGGACTGGCAGAGACACTATTTTTTCAGTGTACTGAATGGCTGAAGGAAGGGTTTGTTTATGACGAGTTATGTAGTGCGATATGAAAATGTATATGGAAGAAAGATGAAAAGAATGAAATAAACAATTGAAAACCCATCACACTAAATAACAGATTATCATTTTTTTATGAGAATAATACAGAGAAGAATGGAAGAAAGGATATACATTGTATAAAAGAGATGTGAAGAATTGTTACTGGTTATGAGAGAAATTATTTATAAGTAAAAAGGAGGATATGAAACTAATGGTAGGCGATATTTGCAAGGCGCTTTATACAGTACAAGTAAAAGAATGGCTGAGTAAAGAAATATGCATAAAGGGTGGTATAAGACAAAGATGTCCCATGAGTGGGATATTGTTTGCATTGGTGATGAATGTGATAGTGAGAGAAATAGCTTATAAAATGAAAGATGTTAGTTATGTGATACAAAGGGAGGTGGTTATTCCATACACAGAATAGTTGCAGTTGCCAAGAACAAAGTACGGATGAATGAAGGGGGGGTTTGTCTGAATGGATGTTTAAAAGAAATGGGAATGACCATGAATTAAGATACAAGGGCTTGGGTGATGCGGTGAAAATTGGGGATGTGTATTTTTCAATGAATTAAGTATTTTTGCTAGCAACGAAATCTAGGAAAAATTATGTAGTTAAGAAATGGGAGGGTTTGATAAAAGAAATGAAAGAAATATGTCTTCCATGGAGGATGTATAGTTTAGCATTCAGGGAAAATGTTTATCTGGTGAATTCTGTATTAATGGTAAAAACTGTGTACATGTCAAATGCCTATAGCCATCCATCCAGAACCCCATATTTCCCATTTTTGCACATGGGGCCGGAGTGTATGATCCCAGAAAAATAGAAAAAGGAAATTGTGCAATTAGTGTTTTCTTTCACTCCCAATCCCCTTTCTATCATCCTGTTATTCATTACCCTGGCCTTTAGACAATTAGCCCACATGTCTTTGCTCTCTGTCATTCCCAACACCATTATCTTTCTACCTGTGCTTCAAATCTGACCTCTGTTTTTTTCTTGGTACACAGTAGTCTTGTGCATCATTATTAGTAATATCACATTCTGGTTTCAGTTTACTTTGGTCCTAGGAAGAGTCTCTCTCTACAGGGATGCCCTACTTCTGGGATATTACCTCTTCCTCTGGTGATGACCACCTCCTTTTATAGCCATTTGATGGTAATCAGACACATGGCATACAGCCTGTCTACTGGCAGTGTCTTGTCAGTTCTAATTAATTACATTAGCATGACAGCAGAATTACAATAAGTATATTTAATTGGCCCTTCCAAGTGCCCCTCACGTCCTACGTTCTTCCCATACTTTGATCATCTAGTCTATGCTTTCTCAAATGCTAACATAGATTGCCTTCTAGGCCATAACCCCTGCATCCAAAATTACACTTTTTGAGCTTCAAAGAGTAGTTAGCTCCAGCAATATGATACTCATATGCTAGTCATGAAAATCTGGCATCTACCCAGACTCAGCCAGTAAGTTAGATTACTGTATAGTTTGACTTAGTGAGCAGTATTGTGTTTCTCAAAAGATTTTGTTTTCTTGGCAGTTAGGGAACATTGGTATTCAGGGGAGCAGCAGCAGCAACAAACACATAAATATACACACTATCCTGAAGGACTTTCTTGCTCTGTAAAATCATATATGCAAAAACGTATTCAGTCACCTAAATTAATATATAACTGTTCTTCGCCTGCCAGATATAGCTGAATATCTGCATTTTTTTCTTAATTCGGTCAACAGAGAAGGTTGGCTGCCTGACCAAACTGTGGACCTTTCTCTATAAGGGCAAGGGAATCAAAATTAGTGAATTATGCCTAATTTACTTTGCTGTAAATCCAGATTAGGTAGTACATTGGCACAGTGAATTCACTGTTCCTTCACAGCACCTGATTTCAGTTTATACTCTGACTGCAGGACTGCTACAGCGCTCAGGTTTTGGTAAGAAAAAAAAAAAAAGAGAAAGAAATCAGCATAATTTGTTTTACTTTTATCTGTAATAAAATATTTGCTACAGTTTACACAACATACACTGATCGCTACAAATGCGATCAACTAATCTTGATCTTTGATTAATGCAATACCAGATTTTAAAATCCGGTATTGCATTTGCTGTCAGACAGAGCTGTAGTGCTTACTGTGTGGTCTAAACTGTAACAACTGCTTGCTAGACTGTAGAAAGCATTTTGTTACAGTTTAAAAGTAAAAACAGTTACTTTTAATTTCTCCTTTTTTTTAACTGTAACAAAATGCTTGCTACAATATAGCAAGCAATTGCTACCTACAGCTCTCGGTCTGACCACCATTGCTCAACCTCTTAGAGCAAGAAATCTGGAGAAAGACATCAGTAATGGGGGGAGACATGCCTAAAAATAGGGACACTTTTTAATTTCTCTTACAAATATGGACAATTGGTAGAATAAGTGTGCTAGCCTGTGTAAATCGATTTTACTTTTTGCTTAATTGCATTTCTGTGTGCTTTCCTGAAAAAACAAAAAACAAAAAAAATACTCCTTGTTTTCCCGCCTTTGCTCGACTAGTTTGGACCAGTATACAGGCTTTGCTGTATTCTGGGCTGTGTGTAGTTCCTGTGTTGGCCATTGCCTTACTTGGATAGAAGGAAGTTTCTGAGCTCACCAGTGGGAGTGGGGAGCCTTGAGCAGCCTATCTGTCCCTGGGGGAAGTGACCTCAGCACTTGAGCTGTAAATTATTGGTTGCTTTGGACCATTTCTATCTCTTTTCAAGTTCCCTGTATAAAAATCCGCCTCAGGGCGTTTTTACGTTAGGACATAGCAGCAGCGGTTATACAGGTTTAAACTATTTCTGGCTCCGCCAAGTCTGCTCTTCGATTTTTCACTTAGAAAGCTCTACTCAGTCTATTTAGCTGTATATATTAGCACTGTTTTCGGGACTTCTAGTCTTAGCAAGCACTCTTATAATAAAGTAAGCACTCTTATACTAAAGTAAGCACTACAGCCATCCACTACCCCCTGTGAATACCCACTTCCCTTAAAGGCACAGTACTCCTTATAATATTCTAGTATGTCGAGTGGTAGACCACTAGCATCCTCTCTTGTTCAGCTGGTTAACCTGGGAATCTTAAGACAATGTTACAATTGTCTCATGTACACAGACAACCCTCTCCTCCTTCCTACTAACACAAATACTTGTGAGAGATGCAACTATATAGCCAGACTGGAGGCTGAACTCTCTCAACTCAGGACTGGCAAGACCAGACAGGAGGAGAAGGTACCCACACCAAGCAAAACCGGTCACACATAAAACCACCACCACTACAAACCAAACACATAAGAACACAAAGACATACTCGGAGGCTCTTATAAAAAACTTACCAAAACAACAGAGGCCTCCAAAGCAGACACCCAGAAATACACCCCCACAAAACGTAACACCTACAACACATACCTCTAACAACAGGTGTGTCACACAATCACAGCCCCTAAGGCAAAACACTATGCCAGAGACATTAGTAATAGGTGACTCTATAGTCAGACACACCGACGTTCCACTTACCAGGCTGAATAAGGAGAGGGTAACGGTGAGCTGCCTACCGGGAGCTAGGATCCGCCACATTACACACGCACTCAGGTCACTCCAAAGCAAGTACAAGTATGATGCAGTCATTGTCCATGCTGGTGTGAATGACCTGAGACGCACCTCCCTGGACTACATGAAAAGAGACATTGAGGAGCTCTCCGATTATGTAGCCCAGACTGGTATGACCCTGACCCTGAGCAGCATCCTGCCTTCACCAAGAATGATGCCTCAGTACAAAGACAAAATGATCAATTTTAACAATTGGCTTAATCACTGGTGTCATTCTAGGCGGATCCAATGTCTGTGAGCGTGGGATGACATGCTGGACAAGCGCGTTGCCAAGGGATGGCTTGCACCTGTCACCACTGGGCTTCGGATACTGGCCAAGGCTCTTTCCACCCCATAGTGCCTTTTTAGGCAATGCTCAAAAGACAAATCAACCTCCGTAAAAACAAAATGGAAAAAATTAAGGGTAATGCTGCTCAACGCCAGAAGTCTAAATCTCAAGATGCAGGCACTCGAAGCACTTCTCAGTATGGAGAACATCGATGTCTGTGCAGTAACTGAAACCTGGTTCAAGGCTCCTGAGAGCACTCCAGCGCTACCAGGCTATACCTCATATCATGCTTTTCGGCCTCAAGTCCCAGGCCGAACCACAAAGGGAGGGGGAGTGTCCATTTTCATAAAGGACGCCTACACCTCTCGATTGGTGGCTACCCATGAAGCATCAGAAACCATACAAGTTTTACTCACCATAGGCAAAACTGCCATACAACTGGTCGCATGTTATAGAACACCCTCACATTCCCAGGAATCCCATCAAACATTCCTGAAAACACTGGAGGATATGAATGTCACACCAAACACCATCATATTGGGTGACTTCAACTACCCCAACATAGACTGGGCCCACTATTCTAGCCCTAACACCCTAGCCCAAAGATTCCTGGAATTCATTAACTCAAATGCTATGGAGCAACTGGTCACTTCTCCTACGAGGAGAGATAATATACTTGACCTGATTATCACAAACATGGGGTCCAAATGCTCTGCACTGGATATAAACCCCTCACTAGTAAGATCTGACCATAAACTGATCACGTTGGATGTACATATCCCACCCCCACCCCCAGAACAAAAGACTACAGTGAAAAATTTTTCAAAAGCTGACTTTACACTCCTTAAGTCAGAAATGATATCCTTTAAGCCTACTGGGTTAATGGAAACCACATCCCAAAATGCTGAATCCTACACAACAGCCTTCTACGGACATCTCCAAGAATGCATGGATCAAGCAATCCCAACTAAAACCAAGACCCTCTCCACCAAGGGAAAACGCCCGGTTTGGTGGACCCGGCTATAAACAAACTGTACAACAAAAGAAGGAAGCTACTGCAGGACAAAGCCAAATCCCACAAGGGAAAGGCTTCCCTGATCAGCACAAGTAAAAAGCTACGTTCTCTCATAAAAACATCTAAAGCCAACTTTGAGAGAAAGATTGCCAAGGATACCAAAGACAATCACAAGGCCTTCTTCAATTATGTCAGAACCTTGGGAGGAAATTCTCAGATATGCTCTGAGTTGGTACACAACGACAAAAATTCACTGACCCTACCGACATTGCCAATATTCTGGCAGATAGGTTCAGTGCAAATTTCTCCCTCCCTCACCCCTAAAGATGTAGTAATTATCCCTGCTGAATGTAACCTACCTGTCATCTCAGACATACAGGTGAAATCAGCACTCAACAAAGCAAAAAAACAGCATCTATGGGACCCGATGGTATCCCGGTTGCGTGTTACGTGAACTTCAAGATGAACTAAACCCGCACCTAAAAACGCTATTCAATCTTAGCCTCACTACAGGATATGTACCTGAACACTGGCGCACAGCAACAGTGGTCCCACTCCACAAAGGGGGAAATTCTACTGACCCTGGTAACTACCGCCCCATAAGTCTGACCAGCCTGGTCTGCAAGGCTATGGAAAGAATCATCATGGAACTCATAAATGGCGATATTGGAGATCTGCAGACCCTTGATCCCACCCAGTTCGGTTTTGTAAAAGGCAGATCCTGCCTCTTAAACCTGGTTGACTTCTTCTAGACAGTCACTAGTGCCATCGACGAGGGCAAGGCTGTCCACACTGCCTACTTGGACTTGGCTAAAGCCTTTGACACGATACCACACTCTGGCATCATAGACAAGCTCAGCAGCCTAAATGTAAATCCATATGTCACAAGATGGGTAGCAAACTGGCTAAAAATCAGAACCCATAAGGTCAAAATTGCTGGAGCCATGTCAGACTCAAAACCAGTCACGAGTGGTGTCCCACAGGGCTCAGTCTTGGGACCACTCTTATTCGGCATTTACTTCTCGGATGTGAAAGCAAATATGGGAGGATTATGGCTGACAAAGTTTGCAGATGACTGCAAACTGGGTGCCATAGTTGATTCACCTGCTGACACACACATCCTACAGAAAGGTGTCACTGAAACGGACAACTGGTGCCGGAATCATGGCCTCAAACTTAACGCCAAAAAATGTATAGTCATCCCCTTTGGGGAAAAACAAAGTACCCACAAATTATCACATAGACAATAACCCACTGAGTACAGAAGAAGTAATCAGAGACCTGGGGACTCAAGTCGATAGTGACCTCTCCTTTGACAACCATGTTGCCAAAGTGGTCAGAAAGGCATTCTACCTTGCCCATCTCATCATGAAGGGATTCTCATCCAGATCAAAGGAGGTCATTGTACCTCTATATTCCTCACTTGTCAGGCCCATGATTGAATATAATGCTCCATTTGGGATGTATCTCACCCGGCACATGCAACAACTGGAAAGACCCCAGAAGTACCTCACCAAGAGGATCATGGGTCTCAAACATGTGCCTTATCCAGCTAGATTAAAGAAACTCCAGCTCTATTCAGTAGCATTCCGCCTGCTCAGAGGTGATTTGTGCCTAACATATAGGGCCATGTCCAACCAAGAACTGATGGACATGCTCCATCTCAAAAATCCAGATCCACCAGAACCACGTGAGCTAAAGATTTCAACCTCTGCACAAATATGAATAAAACATGCTGGAGGGATAGATTCATAACACAGAGGTTACCTGTACTCTGGAACAAAATCCCAGTTCATGTGAGACAGAGCCCTTCATTGGCACTGTTCAAGAAAAATCTCGATGCATGGATGGGAGATCGTAAGTTTACCCCGGGAGTCACCTCAGTGTCACTACTAGACAGAGGTATAGTTTACTAAATAATGGGGTCCCACATGTGTCACTACTAGAGAGGCGCAACTATATAACACGGGGTGGCGTAAGCCACATCATTGTTGGCTAGGCTTGTAAATGCCCCAGGGCAGATAGCCTAGTACACTACTATGAAACTATGAAATAAAGTTTTGCATTAGCAAGGATTTTCTGAAGGGCATGAAGTCTAAAACTGAAGTGTCTGTTATTATTTTTGGACTTTTTTATGTTCATACTTAGTTTTACTGGAGAAAAAGAATAACGGTATAATATGCACCAAATGAACAATGCAACAGGCACACGAAACACCGAAAGAAAACATTTTAAAAAGTCAAGCCCATGAACAAAAGTTGAGAGAGACGCACAAAACATTACAGAATCGAACATTTTCCTGTTTTTAATGGAAAGTCTGTGCAGTGGAGATAAAAAAAACAGTTCTAAGTGTCAGCTTTATGAAACTGCTAGTGACATAAGTGACTCGTGCTTATACTGTAAAACGTAACGAACCTGGATAACTTCTCCCTCCCACAGATATCAGACACACATTACCGTTAATCCATTATGGTTCATTTACTCCCCTTAACCACTAACGGCTGGACAGCAGCAACCATTGCCTATGCTTACTGCCTGATTTAGTTTGATTTTACTACCTATTTTTTTTAATCTTTATCATTTTAGTAAAGTACAGCTCAATACCACAACATAACTACAAATCAACAGAGCAGGGAACCCAAACCGTGAGTGTCTTAATCGAGAGGGAAGTAAAACAGGACTGGAATACAGGTTTGTGCATCTTTTGAAAGAAACTTAACACTGTGGGTGAGATAGTTACAACGTCATTACTGATGTCACAAATAGGGAGGTGATTAGCTAAGTGGGTGACAATGTTTCAGGGAGAAATGTTATTTTTGGAACGAGATAGTGCCCCTTTAAGAAGGCCCTCCTGCACCCTTGCAGCAGAAATCTGTAGCCCAGGACTCATCTGAGTTGGGGATTGCTGGAAAGCATCTCAGTTTTGAGCTTTCTCATTGGTTTAGTTGTGTTAAAACTGTTTAACTTTGCTTGTGTTTAAGCCCCTTGTTAGCTGCACACTGTGTTGCGGGGTATAGGGGTTTAGTGCTGCCGTGTATGGACACAAACACTTGGGAGCACAATTTTCCCATGATAACTGCTAGAGAACCCTCCCTAGCTCCACTAACCTCTCTGTGTGCAACACAGTTGCACATTGATACCTAGAGAGTAACTCAGTTGTGTATTCTGACGTGTTGACTTAGTCTTCCACCCATAGCCCTCCAAAGAATAGCCGCCTTTGTTAGTCTCACAAGCAAAACCTGGTCCATCTAGCTCATCCCCACTAGTTACTACAAGATATACATGACATAATGGATGGACAGTTTCCCACAATTTCTCCAGCCAACTTGATTGAGATGGGCATCCTGAGGCAATGTAGTAATTGTCTCATGTATATTGATAATCACTTGCTCCTAAAGCAAATAAACACAGCATGTGAGATGTAACTATATCATGAAATTAGACTCAGTCCTGTCGCATAACAATATACAAGACATACAACAGGTTGTCCGCACACACAACTCCCCTCTCACAAAAGATAAGGTCAAGACACATAAACCCACATATGTTGAGGTAATCACTAAAAGCCTTCCAAAAAACCATAGACCTCCCAAGTGCAAACAACATACACATACTGGTACACGAACATAATCCACCACTACACATAACACACATAGTGTCTCAACAATTAAGCCCCTAAGGCAAAACACCTCAAAACCTAATGTTCTGGTCATAGGCGACTCAATAGTAAGACACACAGATGTCCCCCTCACCAGGATGAACAAGGAGAACGTCACGGTCATCTGCCTTGTCATTTGCCAGGATCCATCAAATCACGCACACACTCTAGTCACTCAGCAGCATGTTAGTGTGAGCTGTACCTCTCTGGACTATAGGAAGAGGGGTACGACCAAACTCTCAGATTGTGTGTCCCAGGCAGGTATGTCCCTAGCCCTAAGCAGCATTTTACCTTCACCTGGGATGATGTCACAATACAGACAAAAATTGATTGATTTCAATAATTTGCTTAGCTTCTGGTGTCACTTCAGGGGGATCCAGTATGTGCCTGCTTGGGAAGGCATGGTAGACAGTCCACTTTGTTTTGGCAGAGATGGCCTTCACCTGTCTCCTCAAGGCTTTTGGATACTGGCAAAGATGCTTGCCTCCCCCATAGTGCCTTTTTTAGGCAATGTCCAAACAACAAAACTTCTGACATAATGAAATCCACTTAAAACAAACACCTGGGTCATGCTGCTTAATTTGTTTATTTTATTTTTTATTTATTTTGTTGACCGGGTTTGTCTGACTGAGCTGCGTAGCCCTTTTTCAGCTGAGGCCCAGGGTGAAAAGCTCCACATGTTTTACAGATTATAATTTATAAAAAATAAGTAAGTCAACAAGTGGTTTACAGAAAATATTCAAAGCAACATATACATGAAAAACAAGGATTTACTACTACATTAAACTAATCATTATATCTGTCAGATTTAGAATCTTACATCATTCAGAAGGACTAACAATAGTTCTAGTCAATAGTTAGTGCTAGGAGCTTAAACAGTAAACTGCACTCCCTGGAAGCACTACTCACCTTGAAAGATGCTGACGTTTATCCACTCTCTGAGACTTGTTTTAAGGCTGCTAAGAGCACCCCAGCTCTTCAAAACTACAACGCCTTTCACATGTTCAGACCCCAAAACGAGCATGAAACAACCAGAAGTAAGAGGTGTATCTATCTTCATTAAATCCAAGTACACATTGAGACTGGTGAAACAGTACGACTGTCTTGAGACTACTCCAGGTCCAGTTAACTGTATAGTAGGTAAAATAACCCATAACATCATCGCTAGCTACAGGTCCCCTACCATGAACCAGACCACCTACCTGGACTTGTTAGAGTTGCTCAGTATACAGTGAAACACCTTGGTCATGGGAGATTTCAATTATCCTTCCATCGATTGGGAGACTTACACGAGCACAAACACAATTGCTATGAGTTAACTGGATTTTATTAATTTATATGCCCTAGAATAGTTAGTCCACAGCCCCACAAGGTGCTCAAATGTCCTGGACCTGATGTTCACCAGTGGGGGGGGGGGGGTCAGGGTCACAGTACTTCCCCCTGTGTGTTGCCCTCCCTCGTAAAATCATACCATAAATCTGTTTCGTTTGAGGTAAGGATCAAACCTGTCACTCCCACAGGAGTAAAAAAAAAACTGAAACATTTCTTGAAAGCAAACTATTGTTTAGTAAATGTTGGTATAAAATGTTTCAAAGCCCCTGCCAACGTAGCCAACAATGAATCCTATGCAGAAGAATACACAAATGCCCTATACAGCCACTTAAATAAATGCATTGACTTGGGTGTACCCAACTGGAACAAAACCAGGTCATCCTGAAAAAACAAGCCACCCTTGTGGACTGTATGTGTATGTGAAGTGCAAGTAAGCTATGCAACAAAAGTAAGAAACTGATATCTAAGAACAGGGAGAATGTATTCAACAGAGGAAGAATATCCTCCACAGCTTGTACAAGCAAATCAGATATCGTGTTAAGTCCTCTAATGTTAACTATGAGTCTAACATAGCATCCCTAGCTAAAAACAATCATAAGGCATTCTTTAGCTATGTCCGAAACCTAAAAGGGAATGCCTAGTTGTGTGCCAAACTTATAGTGGACGGTACCACTCATACTGAGCCTGAGGAGATTGCCAGCCTGTGAGCCGACAGATTTAGCAATAACTTCAGCCCCCTGTCCCCACCAAACATACCCCAAAGCATTCCTGACACCAGTCCTCTACTGAGTATCTCCAAAGCTAAGACTAAACTTGTAAGGACCCCAAAGGCAGGCTAAGCTTGGGGCTCCCAGGGCTATTAGCCTAGTAATCGCCTATGATCCTATGAATAAAGCTGTCTACTTTCACGTACTGCAAGTGTATGGGGAAGGGAGGGTTTGACATTTTTACTACAGCAAATGGATACAGTCATATGGTGTGTGTGTGTGTGTGTGTGTGTGTGTGTGTGTGTGTGTGTGTGTGTGTGTGTGTGTGTGTGTAAATGGTAAAAAATGCACATTACACTGACACTGAAAAATTAATTAAAGGCAGATGCTCGTAGCTCAGGTTTCTGTTTTAGAGGCTGTATGCCATCAGTTCACAGATGGCCACAACATGTAGGCATGTAGTTTCTCTGTAAAAGTATTGACTGTAGTATTTTAGCATTACACAGTGCCTCTGTTATCTCACACTCAGGGATTGCAGTTAGAGTATTACTAATCAGTGTGAAACTACTACTTTTGCCTCAGTAAAATAGTAAATGTCATAAGCATGTTTGAGAACATAAGGCCTCTACTTTGCTCCAGTCCAGCAAGAAAGGGCTAAGTAGCACTGCAGTGTTAAAAGGAAAATGCTTTTTAGCAAATTCAGCACATTTGTTTCAGTTCACCAGAGTATTTGCATGCAACACATCACTTATTTTTGTGTAGCAATCCCTATTTCCATCTCATATGTGCCTTGAGCCTTGTGATCAGCTTTTTACAGCTTTTTACATGTAATGTAGAAGGCTAACCCTTGAGACTGACTACAAACTTCATTCTGTATTTGTAGATTTGATTCTACCAACTTCCTTTTGCACACTATGTGCTTTGGAGTATCTCTTTTAATCAAATAATGTCCTTAGATTTCTTGTGTGAAAATAAACTTGTGCTTAATGGGCAAATTCGCCTAAAGTTCATAAGTGTATTGAATAGAGTCTGTGCAGTTCTTGTATATGTATGACTTAGAACTCATCAAACAAAAATGTATAAAAGGTCCATGATCTTATCTGGTGCTCCAGAAATGCAGGAGCCAATCAAGTCCTATTTCTACACCCTACCCCCCTTCTTTTATAGCTAGAGTTGCCACCTTTTCAAATGCCCAAAGTGGGACATTTGTGGTACAAGCATCAGATTTTGCAGGTCAAAACATGCCATGGCCAATACAAGGGACAGAACTTCACTTTTTTGCCTAAATAAAAGCTTATTCTTGTAGCATTTTAGTTGCTTATTCTGTTTCTTATAACATTTAGGTGTTTCAGATACAGAATAACTGTTTTGTATAACTATTGCATAAAATATAGGAAATAATTTTGTCCTAATATCTCAGGACATTTGCCATTTTTACAATTTTTTTGCAGGACACAATTGCCCAAACAGGGACTGTCCCTCACAAAGTGGGGCAGGTGGTAACCCTATTTATAGCTGTGAGTAAAAAAAAAAAAATACTATTAAAAGATTCACAGTCTTGCACGGTGCTCTTGAAATGCCGGAAACAGTTGTTTCCTGTTTCAGCATCTCACACCACACTTCCTTCCATAGCTGACAGTAAAAAAAAAATAAAAATAAAGGCTGAGCTCTTGTGTTTCCATAAACTGTAGAAAACTCCTTGCTACATTTGTAAAGGCACACCAGCAAGCGCTTACATTATTATAAAAAAATCTTTAAACTATAGCACACTTCTTGCTACATTTATTTGTTGCAGGCAGATTCTGTAGTTTATACCACACAGGGAGCACTACAGAGCTTGGATTTGTCTTTAAAAAGGTAAAAAAAAAAAGTCATAATTTTTAACTGTAGCAAACTGCATCCAACATCTGTATGAAGCCTATGCTACATTTTATACCACACGCACAGCACTACAGCACTTGGATTTGCCTTCAAAAAGAAATACAAATATATATATATTTCTTTTTCTTTCAAACTGTAGCAAACTGCTTCCTACATTTAGACTACATAATGAGCACTGCAGTCCTCAGCTTTGACCTCATGGTGCAATACCTGACTTTAAAAGACGGTATGCACTGTTACCAAAGAGAGATCAGGATCACCCAATTGTGCCCCATGTCACTTTGTGCCTGGGGCAGCTGCCGCTTTTGCCCTACCTGGCTAGACTCTATATCTTGATCTGTAAGGGAACAAGTATTTCCAACACAATGTTAATGAGTAATAAAATAATTTAAAATTATAAAGTGCAGGTTTCTTTCTTATTTGTTGTTACATGACCTAATTGCTATTGTTTTACGTATTATTTTTTCTTCTGGTTTTCTTACTCTCTTCCACTTTCTTCTCCTTGGCAAATTATTCCACTCGTACGGTACCTACAAATGGTCAGTCTGTGATCAGTGTACTAGTCCGGTAAATTAATATAAAATAAAATAGAATAAAATGCTACCTCTGTAACTGGAACCATGGGTGACTACTTTAATCTGCAGTGAAAGTTGCTAGTTTTCTTAATTGTCAGTTTGTGCAATATGCTGGATCAGCAAAATGGGGCAGACATACATGCAGGATTCATGCCATTCACCAGGGGTTTCCTAGGTTCATAACTAGGCTAATGAATTGGGGGGTGCTTTTAAGCCTACCTATGCTTCCCAGAGGTGAGAATCAAACTGGTGTACCTTGTTTCTGTGAGGTAAGCAACTTGGCCATTATACAAATCCCCCCCCAAAAAATTGAGCCGAAACCCAGGATTGAACCAGGGATCTTTAGATCTTCAGTCCTAACACTCTCCCATCTAAACTATTTTGGCTTATGTTACCTTAGACCAAATACTTTTTTTTTCCGCCAGCCTTACAGCTATGCTGTCTCGGAGGGAATTAGAGCCATTTCTCTCTGGTTAGGGAAAGGATTTTATTCAAAAATGTTTTTGGTGTTAAAGAAAATTCCTCTAGATTAGTACTGGATCTTTATTTCTTTCCTGAATTAGTTTGTGATAGTGGCCACATTCAAAATGCTTTCACTTCTCAACCTGCTAACCCTTGATCGTTTGAGTTTTATAGTAACCTTAGATTTAAAAAATCCATATCATCACATTCCTATTCATCCAGATTTCAGGAGTTTCTTAAGGTGTTGTGTCTGTGTTAGAATATCAGTTATGTACCTTACCATTTGGGCTATCCAGTGCCTCAAGTGTGTTCACAGAGTGTCCATCTTTTTTCCCTAGTTAGATGACTTTCTTATCTTGTAGATTCTTTTTCAAAGTTTCTGGAATTTCTCTCTCGGGTAAGAGATCCCCTTCAGTGGCTGGGATTCCAAGAGAAAATTCAAAAGTCTTTTTTTACTCTGTCACACAGGTTTATGCTTCTGGGGTGCCTGCTTGACTTCTCAGGACAAAGAGGTTTTCTTCCCCAGGAAAAATATATCTATATTTCGATCTGCTCCAGGAGTTTTCCACTCAGACTTTTGAGGTTCCTGGGTCTCTTCGCATTTCTGATTCTCATGACACCTTTTGCAAGACTCCACATGAGAAAGGCATAAGGATATCTGAAGTCTGCTTGGTCTTTGCATCAACACCTATTGTGTTTTCAAATTCTAGTCCTGGGATCGGTGAAAAGAAAAATCACTTGATGGTGACATCAACTATCTCTGAATCCAAGTCTTCCTTTCTCTACTTCTGCTCCAAAGCAGGCCGTTACAAGAGACACCTCAGACTTTGCTTGAGGAGTAGTGTTAGGAAGAATAAAAGTACAAGGTCTCTGAGACAGGAAAGACAGTCCTAAATACATAAATGTAAAAGAGATGCTAGGTCTTACAAAAGCTGTAAGAGTCTGAATTATCTGTTGTTCCCAAGACCTCTCTGAGTAGTTACAGGCAGTACCACAATGATGTGGTACATAAACAAGCAAGTGGAAAACAGAGTTTAGCCCCTTTGTAGACTAGTCATGTTGGTATGTGATATAGCTGTACAGCACTGTCTCACTCTTCAGGTATCTTACATTCTGTTGGAGCAAAATTTTGACAGAGAGGCTGAGTAGAATGATTGGAAACTGGATCATGATGTCATCCAAGATTTTGTCCATCTGCAAGGAATTCCTCATGTAGATCATTTTTCCTCCTCTCTAAGCAATAATTTGGCAAATTTCTGTTCCAGGACTCCATGCAAGATGGCCTGGGAGACATATATATATTTTTCCTTGGATAAGAATGTTCTTGTCTGTTTTTCCACTGATTTACTCACAAAGGTTCAGGGGTGTGTGATACATCTTGATACCAAACAACTACAAGTAAATGCCTGGATGGTGGGGTCTTAAAGGGACAGTCTCAGGATTTTTTGCTTTGGTTCTTGTTTTTGTTTACATTTTCAGTGTGCCTTTTTGAGCATGCTCGGCTTTGTTTGTGGTCGTTGGGGGAGGGGTGCCCTCAGGAAGTTTCAGACATGTTGTCTAGATTCCTTCTCATATTGCTTTTGTAGTGTCAACAGCAGTCACTTAAGCCATTGATTAGGTTAGCTTGTACATTTTATTGTCAAGGTTGTAAAGTCTTTCTGTCTTTCATTCCAATTTTTATCTGATTTCTGAATGCTGGTCAAATGTAATGACTTTTTGACCTTATAGTAATTCTGTAGAAAGCATGCGTGTGTGATGCAAAGTTAAGGCATTACTACACCTTCCATTTGTTTCTTTTTCTAGTTTAATGTGTGCTGATTTCTGAATACGAATAATCAAGTACAGATTTTATGATCTCACTGCTTGCATCCCTGTAGAAGCATGAATGGTATGAAAATCAACCATTAGTAAACATACACTTGAGATATTTTCCTTTCATTTCATGTTTTATTTTGTACTGGCTTCTGAACACAAACAGTGAATGTCCTCGTATACATGCTGCATCTCAATTGAGCCAAACATCCTGTAGGAATTTTAAAACATGTCTCACCTTATAGTAAGCCACACCCTACCAATAATAGCTTCTGCAGCTTCTACACTTTTGTTACATAGGTTCATAGGTGTTTACTAGGCTAACTACCACAAGAGCCTTTTTAAGCCTAGCCATGCATCCCAAATATCTGACAAGCTCTGATACCATTGATAAGTGTAAACATGGGTCTGGCAGATGAATCATTTACAGGTTACCTGTTTGCATTAGACATAGGTGCCAAACCAGGGATGAATTTCTGGTTTCCCATCCAACTGTCCAAAGTACACTTGAATTGGGTTAGGGAGGAACTCTGCTTCACATGGATGGGGAGTCTATTCTGTAAACCGGGTAGTCGCTGGGATACTTACCTATCCCTCCAGGAGGTCCTGTTTATATCACAGACAAGGTTTAAGTCTTTAGAACGGGTAATTCTGGTACTGTTTGTTTTGTGGATATGCAGGAGGTCCATCAGAGTGGGGTCTGATAATGCCTTGTATGCCAGGCATAGATCTCCCCTCAAAAGCCTGTAAGAGACAGAATACAGGGATAGGGCCTTGGAGCGGTCTGCATAGGACATAATACTTACTCCCTGTATTCTTTTAGTGCGGAACATCTGTGGACATTCCCGTTGTTGGATATGCCTGATTAGGTACATACCAAAGGGAGCAGTATACACAATGATAGGTCTGATGAATGCCGAATACATTGGGATAATGACTTCCTTGGACTTAAATGCCATACTATTGTTTATACGTTGCACAACATAGAGTGATTTCCTCATCACTGTAGACACGTGATGGTCAAAGGCTAGATTACTATCTATGTGTGTCCCTAAGTCCCTGACTACTGGGTCAACTCTAAAGGGTGTGTTGTCAATATGATAGTTACCAGGGATGGATGACTTCCCAAAGGATACAATTATGCATTTCTTGACATTTAGTTTTAGTTAATGGCTCTGACACCAGTTGTTTGTCTGTGTCAGCCCCTCCTTGAGAACTTTTGTGTGACTGTCCGATTCAGTGACAGCTCCTAATTTGCAATCATCTGCAGATTTATTCAGCCAGAGACCACTGACATTGGCCCTGACTTCTGAGAAGTAAGTGCCAAAAAGGAGCGGTCCAAGGACTGATCCCTGAGGGACTTCACTTGTGACTGGCCTCTTTGTAGAGGTGGACTCCCCAATTCTAACTTCCTGGGTCCTGTCTGTGAGCCAGTTGGCTATCCACAAGGTGACATATGGGTTTGCACCAAACTTCTAGACTGTCAATAATGCCCGAATGGGGCATTGTGTCAGATGCCTTGGCCAAGTAAAGATAGGCAGTGTGAATGACTTGCCCTCTTCCATTGCTTTGGTGACCTTCTTAAAGAAGTCCATCAATTTGAGTAGGCATGATCTGCCCTTGACGAAATCAAACTGGGTTATGTCCACTGTCTGGAGGTTTACCATGATAATTCTTTCCATGGCTTTACATATGTATAAGACTAGTGAGACTTATGGGTCTGTAGCTGGCCCACCTTTGTGCAGAGGGATGACTGTTGCCTTTCTCCATTCATGAGGCATGAAGCCTGTTTGGAGGCTAATTAAATAGTAATTCCAGAGGCCTTGATAGGCATGTTTCATGGTATTTAGAAGGCATGCTGGGATAGTCTGAGACCATTGATGCACTGTTCTTGGTCTTAGAGAGAGAGCATTAAGGCCCTGTTCCTTAGGGATAGTAGGGGAGTTATATGTGATTATATTTCCTAAGGGAAGGTTGAGGGGGAGAGAGGAGTAAAGTTAGAGTTGAATTTTTCAGCCAGGAGGTTTGCTAGATCTTCTTGTTCAGTATAGGTGCTCCATTTACAATGAGCTCTGCACACAATTATGTATTGCCTTTGAGGTTGGGACATAGTTAAAAAATGCTTTGTGGTTGTCCTTGGCCTGGGAGGCCAAACTTACTTCAGATTTCGCTTTGGTAGACTTTATTTGTTCTCTGAGTTGTTTGTTTAGCTTGATGAGAGTGCTTTTATCCTGCTGGGTGCTGCATCTCCTAATTTATGCCTTGATTTTCTTCCTTTTTTATACATCGGATTGCTTTTTTGTGATTCCACCAGGGTGTCATGTTTTTTGAGTTAGTTCTGTACTTCTTCCTGGTGGGTACAGCTGCCTCTATGCTGCTGTTAACATGCTTGTACAGCATTTCTGTGAAGAGTTCTCCATAGACAGAAGTGTTCTCAGGGTTTATGGGGGCTTGACATTTTGCCAAGTTCTCACTTAATAGCAGGATTTAGCCTTAGAATAGTTCCTGAATATTCCCAGTTTAGTTTGGGATCCAGGTTTTATTTTTGCTTCAAAGGAGACTGTTTTGTGGTCTGACCTTACCAGGGAAAGCATTACAGTAGGGGGTGTGCAGCAGTCTCCCATATTAGTGAGGACGAGATCCAGTATGGTTGCACCCCTGGTTGGTATATTGACTATCTGGTCCAGGGAGTTTGTGTTTACAAACTCCAGGAATCTCTGTGCATATACGTTTGATGTTGTATAGGATTCCCAGTTAATAGTGGGGTAATTAAAGTCACCATGAATATGGTGTTGGGTTGGATGGGTAGTGTTTCTAATAAGTTTAAATATAGGGTATGGGTTTCCTAGTTCATAGAGGGGGACCTATAGCTTGCAAGGAAGTGGTATTGGATTTTACCTATGGTGATTTGAACATGGAGCAGCTCAAGTGCATTGTCTTGTTTGACCAGCCTTGAAGTATATTTATTTTTGATGTAAATAGAGACACCTCCACCTTTAGTCCCTGCCTGTGAAGTAGCTGGTCTGTGTGGAAGGTATTATAACCTTGCACCGTTTTAAACTACATCTCAGTGACCACACAGACATCAGCATTCTCTATGGTAAAGTGAGGTTCTAGGGAGCTGAGTTTTTTGTTTAGACTCCTAGCATTGAGCAGTAATACCTTTAGATTTTCTTGATTTTGATTTGCTATGTCAGAAGTACTTTCATTTTGGTATTGCCTAAAAAAAGGCACTGTGGGGGAAGACGATGTTTTAGCTAATATTCGAAAGCCTAGAAGGGAGTGCTGCAGACCATCCCTGCAAAACAGCGTGGTCTGTTGTCCATCTGTTTTCATGCTGACAAATTTTACACCCCCTTAGAATGATACCAGAAACTAAGCCAATTATTAAAGTCAGTCATCTTTTGTTCATATTGTGGCATCATCCTTGGAGAAAGTAATATACTGCAAAGTGCTACGCTCATACCAGCCTGGGACACATATACCGAGACCTCTATGATGTCTTTCTTCATATAGTCTGGGTTCATAGGTGTGTACAAGACTAATGGCCCTTTAGCCTTTACAAGCCTAGCCCATAGGATTAGCGTGGCATCATGCCACTCGACCTTAGTTCCTAGTGAATCTGTCGAGTAGAACCACTGGAGTGATCCCCGGGGTGAATTTTCTATTTCCCATCCATTCATCAAGATTTCTCTTGAAGAGGGCCAGTGAGGTGCTCTGCTTGGCTATATTGGAAGTCTATACCATAGCATGGGCAGTCTCTGGGTTATGAACCGGTACCTCCAGCATGTTCTGTTGATTGTAGTAATAATGTTGAGGTCTCTGGAGCGTGTGGTGTGGAGGGATTGGGATTTCTTTAGATGTAGCATTTCTATCAGAGCTGGGTCAGACATGGCTTTGTGAGTCAAGCAGAGATCGCCTCTGAGTAGGCGATATGAGACAGAGAATAGTTTGAATTTTTTGAGTCTGTCCATATAGAACATGTGTTTAAGGCCTAGGATCCTTTTTGTGAGGTACTTTTGTGGCCTCTCCAGTTGTTGTAGGCGTCTAGTGAGGTACATTCCAAATGGGGCATTGTACTCGATGATTGGCCTAATGAGGGAAAAGTAGAGGGAGACAATAACCTCTTTCTCCCTGGATGCAAAACCCTTAGTAATGAGATGTGCCACAACTTTCTGACCACAGTGGCAACGTGGTGGTCAAAAGAGAGGTTGCTGTCAAACTGTTTTCCCAGATCTCTTATAATGTCTTCTGTGTTCAGTGGAATACCATCAGTGTGGTAATTCATGGGAACCAGGGTTTTCCCAAGGGGGATGACGATGCATTTTTTGGCATTAAGCTTAAGGCCATGGTTCTGACACCAGTCCTTGGTCTCATTGAGGCCTTCCTGTAGGATATCAGCATCACTTGGGGAGTTAATAATAGCTACCAACTTGCAATCGTCTCCAAACTTTGTCAACCAAAGTCCCTTCTTGTTGGCCTGGACTTCAGAGAAGTAGATATCAAACAGGAGAGGACCCAGGACTGAACCCTATGGGACTCCACTCGTGACAGGCCGGCAGTCTGACTTGGAGTCAGCTACTTTCACACTGTGGGTTCTCTGAGCCAGTTTGCAACCCATCTAGTGATATAGGGGTTGATACCTAGCTTAGTGAGTTTTTCTATGATTCCTGAGTGGAGAATGGTATCAAAGGCCTTGGCCAGATCAAGGTAGGCTGTATGAACCACCTTGCCTTCATCCACAGCTATGGTGACTGACTCAAAGAAGTCGACCAAGTTGAGCAGGCATGATCTACCCTTCACAAAACGAAACAGTGTAGGATCCATAGTTTGGAGATTCCCTATATCCTTGTTTATTAGGTCCATGATGATGTGTTCCATAGCTTTGCATATCAGACACGCCAGGCTAATGGGGCGATAATTCCCGGGGTCTGTAGTCACTCCTCCTTTGTGGAAAGGGATGACTGTAGTAGTGTGCCATTCGGTAGGGACAAAGTATGAGTTGAGGCTGTGATTGAACAGGACACACAGGTGGGATGCCAGTTCACTCTGTAGTTCATGTAGAACACAGCCAGGGATAGTGTGAGGTCCCATAGAGGCTGTATTCTTGGCCTTGGACAGTGCTGTTTTAACCTGTGCAACAGTAATAGTGGGCGCCTGGCAATCTGCTGGTATTCTGATTGGTCCTGGGGGGGGGGGTGGGGGTAAAGTTAGCAATTAATCTGTTGGCCAGTGTATTGGCAATATCTGTTGGCTCGGTATAGGCGGTACCATTGTGCAGTAGCTCAGAGCAAATCTGGGTATTGCCGTGGAGGTTCTTTACATAACTGTAGAAGGCCTTGTTGTTGTCTTTACTATCTGCTGCAATTCTGTTTTCATAGGTAGCTTTAGAGGATTTGATGAGGGATCTCAACCTTTTGTTCAGGTTAATAAGCGAGTTTTTCCAGTCTTGGGATTCACCTTATTCCGCATCACTTTCCTCCTTCTGTTGTAGAGTTTGTTTATGGCAGGGGACCACCAGATTGGCTTCCTTTATTTTGATGAGAGTGTTTTGGTTCTATTGGGTATGGCGAGATCCATGCGTTTTTGTACATGTTTGCGCTGTGCATTGGTGTATGATTCGGCGGTCATGCAACTATTCTGCATTTGCATGGGTGCCGTGAAGTTAGCCACCTCTGTTTTTAGGAGCCCAAAGTTAGCTTTGGAGAAGTTTTTCATTGTGGTTACCTTTGTTGGGGGGGGGGGTGAATTTCCAAGGTGATTAGTTTGTGGTCGGATCAAACAAGGGAGGAGCTGACTGTTGGTGTAGAGCAACAGTCTCCCATGCTAGTAATGACCAGGTCAAGGATGTTGCCACCTCTAATGGGGGTAAGAATGAGCTGGTCCAGGTCTTTGGAATTAATGAATTCAAGAAAGCCTTGGGCAAGTGTATTGGTTCATGAGTAGTTTTCCCAGTTAATGGAGGGGTAGTTGAAGTCACCCAGTATGAGAGTGTTAGGTTGGACCATAATATTCTTCAGGCTGCTTAGGAACATGGAGTGTGAGTCTTGGGACCTGGTTGGGGACCTATAGCAGGCTACGACCTGAATCGCTGTCTTACCCAATGTTAGCTGCACTTGAAGTATTTCAGAGACGTTGTGCTGGGCTACCAGTCTGGAGGTGTACGCATCCTTTATGACTATGGAAACACCACTGCCTTTGGAGCTTCGGTCCAAGTTCTGAGGCCAAAAGGTGTGGAATGAGTTATAGCCTGGTAGTGCAGGGGTTCTTTTTGCTGCCTTGTACCAGGTCTGTGTTGCAGCACAAATGTCGATGTTCTCCATTTTAAGGAGTGCTTCTAGAGAGTGCATTTGAGATTCAGACTTCTAGCGTTGAACAGCATGACTCTCAGTTTGCATTTGTTTGTAGCTGTTATGGTGGATATTTGGTTTTTGGAACTCTACCTAAAAATTGAACTATAGAGGTGGCAAGAGCCTTGGCCAGTATCCGGAAGCCCAGGGGTGACAGATGCAGGCCATCTCTGGCAAAGCATCAAAGTCTGTCAATCATGTTATCCCAGGCAGACAGACACTGGATCCCCTTAGAATGACACCAGAAACTTAGCCAGTTGTTGAAATTAGTCATTTTCTGCTTGGATTGTGGTATCATTCTGGGTGATGGTAGGATGCTGCTCAGGACTAGGGTCATACCCGCCTGTGCTCCATAATCTGAGAGCTCCTCCGTGTCTCTTTTCATGTAGTCAAGGGAGGTACGTCTCAGGTCATTCATTCCCACATGTACAATGACAGAGTCATATTTGTACCCTTTGATGAGGGACCTGAGTGTGTGCTTTATGTGGTGGATCCTGGTGCCTGACAGGCAGCTGACTGTTACTTTTTCCTTATTTAGCCTAGTGAGTGGGACATCACTATGCCTCACTATCGAATTGGCAATGACTAGTGTGTTGGGCATGCTATTTTGCCTTACGGGCTTTTGTTGAGTGGCACACTGCTTAGGAGAGTTGTGTCTCGTGATTAGTGTTGTGTTGTGCTGGTCAAGTGTGTTTCTGCCTTGGAGGTCTCTGCCATTTGGGTAGATTTTTATTGAGACCCTCCACGAAGGTGGATGTGTGGTTTGTGTTTTTATGTAAAGGCAGTGCTGGTGTGTGTTCTGGAGGGCTATGTGTTCCATGTGGTGTGGTGCATTTGTTGACCTTCTCCTCTTGGCCAGCTTTTCCAGTCTTAGGTGGAGAGTGCGTGGCTTCCAGTTTGGAAATATAAGTGCATCTCTTTCAAGTCTGGCTGTTGGGAGGTAAGAGGAGAGGGTTGTCTGTGTACATGAGGCAGTAACTTCATTCCCTCAGGATGCCCAGGTTCACCAGGTTAATAGGCGAAAGCACAGGGAGCTGACCTTTAGACATGCCTGGAGGGGTGGGCATTAATAATAAGTACCGGAGTTGTTTCCTTCTAGGACGTTTAGTGCTGTTAGCACTTTTGTGTGCTACAATAATTGCTACAACATGTCTGTTAACGTGTTAAACTCATAAACTAGTAAAAGTGCAGGAGAGGAGAGAACTAGCAGGTCTAAGGGAAAAATTGAAGAGCAGACTTTGGCACCACTCAGAAGCATACAAACAGTCCTGGATACAGCAAATCTGTATCTGTACTAGATTAGTTACAGGAAAGATGAGAAACAAGCGCATATGTGAGCTTTTAAACCAGAAAGTTGAAAGAGATGGAAAAACTGCCCAAACGGCCAATAAGCTACAATTTCTAGGCCAGAAACCTCTCCTCTTGTGGTAGATAGGCTACCAAGTGCTTACCACTCCGACTGATAAGCTAGAAAGACTTCCCTCCAACACAGAAAGGCTTGTGGGGCTCAAAAATTTGCAAACAGTCCTGGATACAGCAAATCTGTATCTGGACTAGACTAGTTACAGGAAAGGCAGGAAACAAGTGCAAATGCGGGCTTTTAAACCAGAGAGTTGAAAGAGATGGAAAAACTGCCCAAACGGCCAATAAACTACAATTTCTGGGCCAGAATTTCTAGGGAGATATGTCTCAGGACATTTACTCCCACTTGGAGTATGACTGAGTCATATTGGTAATTGTGGTCCATTGACCTGAGTGCATGTGTAAAGTGGTGGATCCTAGCTCCTGATAAGCAACTGACCATAACTTTCTCCTTACTCAGCCTGGTGAGAGGGACATCATTGTGTCTCACAATGGAATATCCAATGACTAGAATGTTGCATTGTGTGGTGACTTGCTTTATGGGCTTAGAGGTAGAGGCTCCATGACATGTAACTCTCTGTGTTGGTATGGGTGTAGTTTTGAAAGAGCGCTTTTGGTGCTGCTGAGAGTATTTCGTATGGGTACTTTGTCTAGGAGGTCTTTGTGGTTTAGGAAGGGTACATGTAAGTGCCTCAGCATACATGGGTCTGTATGTATGCTTTGAATTGTGTGTGATGGTGTAGCATGTGTACTTCTGACAACCTTATTGACATTAGGAGTACCTTAATTTGAGAGCTTTGCCTCCAGTGATATTGTGTAAGCACATCTGTCACATACCATATCAATTTGTTTGAGAATTAACTGGTTGTCATTAAACATGAGAGAATTTTGACATTGCCTCAAGATGCCAATACCTATGATGCTAGTAACAGAGACGGTAGGAAAGTTCATATCCATGGCAACAGACCCTTTTTTCATTGATTAGACTGTTGGAATGAGAATATCAGTCACTGTCAGGAGTATCCGGTTTGCAACTATGTGGACAGTGCTTGTCATTGCAAACTAGCTGTCCTGTGTGCAGCTAGATATTAGAGAAATTTCAATTGTGCTTTTACTGGAAAACTCACTCAGGGTGTCTGAGTTTGTACAAAGCACTGCCAAACACTTGAGGGGAAACTAATACGTATACCCTGAAAATTTAATGATGAAGTATTTACTCAGATATTCTGAAGTTAGAAACAAATCAAGCACTACTTACTGAAAACAAAGACTTGTCAAGAATGATACAAAAGAGGGGAGTCGCATGAATGGCTACTACTAATGCTGCTCTCACCACAGTTTCACTCTGTTGGGCTACAATCCTCCTTTGCTTCTTTTCTCACCAGAAGCAAAATGTTAGCACCAATCCCAAGAAGCGAAGCAGGCCACAGCCTGTTTGGTGATCCACAGTCTTGTCACAGATGATGCAAGGGTCTGTAGGTTCGTGGCCCTTTTCTAGTAGATGCCTCAAATAACTACCAGATCAATCAGGTACATTAAGCACAGACACTCACTCTCCAACCAGAAACAGTCAGGGATCAATGCACACTGCTCCTACTCTCACCAGGATCAGAATATAAGCACAGATTCCAAGCTGTCACCTATAAAGCGTTATTAGGCTTTCTGGTGATCAGCAGTCTCCAGGAAATAATTTCACTGTACTCCTTCTCTCACCAGGAGAAAACAGAAGCACTAATCCCAAGATGACTACTGAGAGGCAAAATGTGGGCTCTCCAGTAACTGGTGGTCTTGCAGTAGATGCTTAAAGGTAAGGTGAAAACGTGGTTTATCCTAAACACTGCAGTGTGCACTAAGCAGTTAGATATGGAAGTGGGTAACTTACGTTTTAGCTGTCTAAAAAGTTAATTAAGGGAGTTACATTTCAAGTCATTCACACCAACATGGACAATGACAGAGTCATCCTTGTACCATTTCTGGAGAAACTTAAATGTGTGCATGATGTGGTGGATTCTGGCGCGTAACAGACAACTGACCATGACCTTCACCTTGTCGAGCCTCGTTAAGGGGACATCGGTGTGTCTCACAATTGAGTCGCCAATGACTACTATGTTTGGTTTATTGTTAGGCCTTATGAGTTGCGTTGGTTTATTCTTATGTCTTATGGGCTGTGTTTGAGACACTGGTGTGTCATCTGCTGTGTGTGATGTGTTTGGTGTTGTGTGTGGAATGTTTGTGAGTGTGTTTTAGAGGTCTCTGTTGTTTAGGTAAGTGTTTTATTGAGGACTGCTGTATAGGTGAGTGTGTATTGTGCTTGGCTAAGTGATGCGGGTGGTGTGGTGTTTGTGATAGCAATGTCCTCTTTGTCAGGAGTACTGACTGTGGTGTGAGAGAGCATGGATTTCAGGTTAGTGATGTAGATGCATTTCTCACAAGTAGAAGACTTGTGTGCTAGAAGAAGAGGGCTGTCTGTGAACTTGAGCCAGTGATAAACTGTCTCAGTATGACCATGTCGCCCAGGCTGGCAGGAGAACTGATGGGAATTGCCCAGACATAGTATTCTGAATAGTTGGCGGACTTATGGAGAGAGAGTTTTGATAAGGGTTTGTCTACAAGAGTGTAAACCACAAAAACCTTCTAAAATGCAAAATAACTCTCCTGAAGCACACATGCTAAAAATAAAACTAAGATGCTTAGACTAGCAGATAAATTTAATCAGGCTACTAGCAAGCAGTAATAAGTTCAGCAGAATAAGAGAACTTGAACTTAAGACCACACAGCAAAGCAAAATAAGGTAAAGTAGGAAGAACACAGTTACAGTAAGGGCAGTGGAATAAATATATTTTTTTTAAGTAGAGAGGGAGGAAACAGAAGATAATTCAAGATTAAGAAACTAAGGGGGTTGGCCTTCCCATATGCTCTCTATGTACACAGTAGACAGAGCTGATGAGATGGGACTGATAGGAGTGTTCGAAATCAAAGAAGCAAGGGGGTGACTATTCCTTCCCAAATTATCTCACTGTACTCAGTTGAGCGAACAAATGAGATGGGGCTGGGAGGAGTTTCCAAAGACAGATTTACAGCAAGGGCAAGCAGTTCCACAGCCACCAGGTTTAAGAATACAACAACACTTGGACGGAATGTAAGAACAACAAACTGCAGAGAGAGAGAGAGAGACCAACAATATTCAGAAAAACAAATAAATAAATGCAGTACAGTTTTGTTAAATATCACTGAAACAGAGCAAGTGCAAAAAGTATGCTTATATCAGTTTGTATGTCCAGATGGTTGTAGAATGAGTCACAGCCAGCTAAACAGCTTTGCTACTGAGCACAAATCCTCAGACATGTAACTATACCAGTAGTATAAAACAATAAAATACAGCCCCCATGCAATTAGATAAACAGAGAACTTCACAGAATGTAAAACAACCCCCACTAGTGCTGAACTAGCCTTGAGAAGCAATTGCAGAGAGAGAGAGAGAGACTGCTAATGGTCTGTCAATATTCAATGAAACAAAGAAATAAATGCAGTACGGTTTTAACTGTCAGTGAAACAGAACAAGTGCAATAAAGTATAGTTATATCAGCCTTTTATATTCTATCCATTTAGCATCTTTATGTTCTGCAGGATCTTTGTAGATATTTCTGCAAAATGTATCTATTTCTTCTTTTTATGGCAGTGTTGCAATTCCTTTTACTTTTTATCGCAATTCTCTACAAAACTTTTTGGGTCATCAGTAAATTGCTTATTTTGTACTTTTACTTTGTATTTATCTGCATGTCTTCTTAGTTTTTCTACTTGTGCCGATATTTTTAGTTTAGCGTTTGCAATAGTGCACAATAGATCCTGATCTGTTCTGATACTGCACACTGCTTTTATCACATCTATCTTTCTGAGTATTTTTGTTGATCAGTTCCCTCTTCTGTATTCTTCTAACAGTGACACTTCTTGTCTTGTTTTACTTTATTTTCTATTCAATACTTCCATGATGGCATTCGATTTCTACCCTTCATTTCCCTTACTGCCCTGTGTTTTTTTGGTAAGATTTTATCTGCTGTTAATTTAGCTGCACAGTAATATATCATATTTACTTCTGTTATATCATATGAATCTCTTTGGACAGTCTTAATTACTGTGTTCATTTGTTTTATCAAACTTCTAAATCACTTTAAGGTATAGCTGATGTACAGCTAGCTTCAAAGGTAAACTGTTACCTCTTGGCGTTGTGGTGAAGTAGATTGCTGTTATTATATACATATGTTATCATTAATCTGTATAAGTCAACTTATACATGTGTCCAGTCTTTTTTTTTTTTTTGTAAATTTTCTGCATTATAATTTGTTTGTGATAGAAAGGAGGCAGATAGAATTCAACAATATACATACAGAAATAGGTAAAAGACCACCACTGACAAGATTTTCCCATTATGCAGTAATGACATATAGATAAAAGGAAACAGTCTCAGTAAGCTATAGATACGGACAGAATGAAATATATCTGCAGTGTTATTTCTGACTAACCTGCAGTGTCTGTGGTATGTTTATGGAAAGCATTGACTTCTCAGGATTTCCATAAGTTGTATGTTCACCGACTAGTTTACAGATACTTTCTGATGCTCAGTAATACAATAGTAGTTGTTAGCGCATGAGGTCTGATAGTAACAGCATGAGGATGATTCACTGTTTATTGTGTTGATATGTTGCCACAAGTGCATGACAGTTCATTTTAATATGCTGACTTTTTTCTGCACTGTTTCTATATATTTCCATTTTGAATTCTGCATACCATATTATGAGAATAACATTTGTTACAATGTTTATCAGTCACTGTGGTTGTATATGACAGGCATCTGACATTTTTGGAGTACACATGGTCATTCTGTTTGGATGTGCATGTAACTGTGGAACACCATTACTATGGCACATTGGTTGTGTGGTTGTCTCTTACTTGTTATAATATTCACTGCCATGGGTTCAAATCCCACATGTGAACTGTGTAATTTTGTAATGGATTATCACACTGTCTTCCAGATGTCTATCAGAAGTAGGGAAGACAGTTTCTCGCACAGAGAGAATGAAATTATAGTCGAGATCCCTCCCCAGCATGATTGCAGCCATCTTGGATGGGTGGGCAAAACCGTCTGGGGAAAGAACTGTGAACAGACCTTACAAACATGATCAATGCTTTGGGCAGTCACAATAGGTCTAGTGAGGCCTGTCAGTGATGTTACTCTGACACAATACTCAGTGCAGCCTACAGACTGCTACTTTGAGATGCCGAGGAATCCCACTAGAGATGGGCTACCCTTGCTGTGCTATAGGGAAATATTGTCAACCCAGATATCTGGAATTTTGTAAATAATTCTGTCATTTGTGAATATTGATATGATTTATGCAGAACTGTATGTTATGTACTGAGCTAAGATGTATCCACAGTGTACCCTGCTGGAACATAGAAGATTAACCTGTAAAACTTAAGAATAGTTGAGGTTAAGTTACTTTATAGTTGAGCCATAAACAAAAGATGTTATTTCTCAGTTTCAGTTCAGTAGCAGACACAATGTCTAGAGTTCGAAGTTTTTGTATTGTCTTGAAAGAGAAATAATTACTAGGTTTCAAATGTAAAAGCGTTTTATTGTTTTACGACTTCCAAGAGCTGCAAAGATCTGAGAGATATGTATTTCTCTCACAGAGATGTTAAATTCTGTTAGTATCTATTTAGTCTGGGAACTGAAGTCAGGTGACAGAGTGATGTCATCCAAGGCGGCTCAGCAGTATTGTTTGTTATTAGTTTAAGAACTCTCTCAGAGAGAAACTGTGCATTTTGTATTTTAGGTTCATAGGTTCATAGATTAGTACTAAGCTAACTGCCCTTGCGAGCCATTTTAAGCCTAGCCAATTATCCCTTGTGAGACTCAAACCCTGCACCTTGTGTTTGTAAGGCAAACACCTTAACCATTAGGCCACCCTCCCACCCTTTGTCATGGCTTTAGCAAGAATATATACTCATCATCACCATCTGCACTTGCCTTGCCAATAATAAGTAACTAGGGTACAGTAATTTCTTTTAGATATAGTTATGAATATAGTAAAGATTACTTTAGATGTTTTCTATATTTATTTGACGCTGTCCTGCAATGTTATTTTAAAATATTTCCTGTGGTTTTGAATTCTGAAGTTACTGTGTTGATGTACTGTGTATTGTCTTGTTCTTTTATTATTTATTATTAAATATATTTAAACCTATCTTTCTGGCTGATATTTGTGAGACATAGTTAAGCTGTTTGGAGTACTTTCATATGTATTTGGTGACACTGTACAGGCCACTCCTAAATAGCCTTGCAAGTCGTGGTCACACTACCATTTGGATAACAGTAACATTACACAGTAGGATTGGACACCCTTTGTAAGGGCCTTAGAGTAGCTGATAAGAGTGTTTGGTGGCAGTGATAACTTCCTTATATTCTGGATAGAAGGGGGCAGAGCTTGTAAACCTGTGCCAGCCTTTGCCAAGTGTGTGTGTGTGTGTGTTTGTTTATAAATCAAATCTCAAAGTGTGTGTGTGTCAGCTACTTGGGCAGGGACACTAAGCACTGGTTAGACAGAGAGGGTGCTGGAGGTTTTGGCTTGACCACTCAGCTGAGTTCTTAACCCCATAGCTGTGCCAGTGGGGAGTCTTACTGGGGATCTGGAGAATGAGAGATAAACTAGCCCCAGAATGACAGTGGTCTCTGTGTGCTCTGAAGAGAAATTGTATTTACTCTCTGTGTACTTGTCATCCTCCCAGTGTGTACGTCCCCTAGCTGTTGCCAGTTGTGAGAACTGAGGCTCCTTGATTACTAGGCCAGTGCAGGGGCGTCACATATTAATTGGTGGACAGTGGTGGGATATTCACATCACATATTAATTCTGGAGTGGTGGGATAGCCACATCACATATTAATTGGCTTGTAGTGGTGTGGATATTGAGTTCCTGTACCCTGTGTACAGTGTTTGTACTGTTAATCAGCCATGCAGTGAGCATTCAAAGTTTTACATCATAATTGTTTTTTTTTTTTTTTGTTACCTTAGTTAGTCAGGGAGAGCAGGCAAGCATGTTGGCAGAGGAGTATGGCAAGCTGACAAAGAGCCAGTTGGCTGAGATGTGCCTGGCTAAAAGACTGGTGCATGCCAACCTGACTAAGGCAGAAATTATTGTAGTTTTGGGCACAGCTGCATCACAGACCAGCGATCAGGACGACAACCAGGCTGGCCTTGGAGATGTGCAACTCTCCTAAAATGGACAGCTCAACCTTTCCACAGAGGCCTTAAAAATCCACCTGGAGTTAGAGACTTGAGCTGGAGGTCAAGCATTTGGAAACAGAAGGAACAGAGAGACTGAGACATCTAGAGGCTGAGAAAAATAAGAAACTGTGATGACCAGAGGCTGAGGAGAAAGAGAGGCAGAGCCAACATGAAAAGGAGATGCTGACTCTTTGCCAGAATCATGGAGGTAATGGGGAAGGGAGTAACTGAACCCCAGAAACAGCAAAGGTGAGTAAATTTCTTCCAGAATTTACGGAGGAGGATAATTTTTATAGTTTCATTCATTTGTTTGAGAGGGTATGTAAACAGTATAATGTTGACCAAGGGCTCTGGGTATGGTTCCTGACCCAATTATTCCATGGTAAAGCTGTAACTGTTATTTCTAAATTGTCTGATACAGATTGCTTAAATTATAATGCAGTCAAAATGTGTTTGTTATAATGCTCTAAGTTAACATATGAAGCTTATAGAAAAAAAGTTTTGTGAGCAAGGCAGATGAATGTGTGTGTGAATACATTGCTGAGCCAAGCACTTATTTTCATAGGTGGCTGAGTGTATGTCAGGTCACCACTTTTGAAGTGCTGGCAGATGTTTGGTGAGGGAAAAAACCCTTAGCACTTTGCCTGAGGACGTGAGAATCTGGTTAGCAGATAGACAATGCACTACTGCAGATGAGTTGGGGAAGAAGGGAGACCTATACCTAGCAAGCAGGGCATCACTGCAGAGGAAAGGGACACCCAGTGCTGCTCATGAGCCTAAGGGAACCCATGGCGGGCAACCCAGAGTACCCTAACATTGACCGCCAGCAGGGCATCACTGCAGAGGAAAGGGACATCCAGTGCTGCTCATGGGTCTAAGGTAGCCTATGGTGGGGAACCCCTTACTACCCTAAAATGACTGCCAGTATCATGGAAGCCACCAGTCCAGGTACACATCCAGGATCAAGGGTTAACTATTTCAAATGCAACCATTGGGGCCATGTAGTATATAGATGTCCACAGAGGTAAGGTGGGGGTCAAAAGGTGGGAGAACTAGTAAGTGTGAATGACAAAATGCCAGCCGTAAGTTTTCTTGAGACATCAAGGGTACCAAACTACCATAAGTGGTTATATCCTATATTAGTGGATAGGAAAGAGGCCACTGATGAGAGTGACAGCCTCTGACCTAACTATTATGAAGCCTGTAATGGTTACAGAGGAGGACTTCTTGCTTGGGCAGTCTATTCCAGTCAGAGCTTTAGGAGGGACCCCATTCCATACACCTTTGGCTAGAGTTCACCTTGCCTGGGAGGGTGGAAAAGGAAGCCGGCAAGTAGGTGTGTTTGAGAATATCCTTGCAGATGATCTGATAGGGAATGATTTTGATAATGCAGCACCCTGTGTGCATGCAGTTACATGCAGTCAGGCTTGGAGACAAGCATGTGAGGCTGGTAGCCTGGGGGAGACCCAGACAAGACCGCACACTTGCAGCCAGGACTGGTGAGGTGGTTACTTCAGGGAAGGAGCTACCCTGTAGCAGTGAGACTGAAGATGAGCCACAGCTGCTTGTGGGTACTGCTGTTCCGTTGGACAGAGTGACTGCATAGGCAGAGGTGAGTAGTAGTAGTACCCAGGCTGACAGTGAGGCACTTCTGTCAGAGGATACCTGCCTTCCCATGGAAGGAGAGCTGGAAAGGATTACAAAGAGAGAGAGTTGAGACAGGTTCAGCTCTCAGACCCAACATTACAAGGCCTGAGGGAGGTAGCTAGTGAGACACCTATTTCTCAAGGGAAGGAGGAATCTGTATTCAGGGACAAATGGTTACTGTATAGAGAGTGGACCCATGAGGGAAGGCTAGAGGGTGAAAGAATACAGCAGTTGGTAGTGCCCACCGTCTGGCACGTTTAGCCATAGCCTATGATATTCCCTTTGCAGGCCATATGGACATAAAACATACAAAGAGACGTATTATGCAGAACTTTTATTGGCCTGGGATTTCCAGAGATGTAACAGGGTACTGCAGGACCTGTGAGCAGTGCCAAAAGGTAGGCAAGGCAGGAGACAAGTTGAATGCTGCTTTGTTGCTTTTGCCTGTAACTGAGCAACCATTTCAGCGGGTAGCTATGGATATTGTGGGGCCTCTGAGTACCCCAGGTTCCACAAGGAAGAAGTATATCCTAGTTGTAGTAGATTATACTACCAGATACCCTGAGGCAGTGGTATTGTCCTCCATTGAGGCAGAAAAGGTGGCAAATGCTTTGTTAGAGATTTTCAGGAGGGTAGGTTTCCCAAAAGAAATACTGACTGAGTTGCCAATTTCACGTTCAGACCTGCTGGCTTGTCTGTGGAAGTACTGTGGGGTAAAGCACTTAAAGATCACTCCCTACCATTCCCAGACTAATGGTTTTGTTTAGTGGTTAAACTCCACACTCAAGACAGTGTTACGGGCATTTGCAGACCAGTTCAAGAGGGCGTGGGACAAATATTTGCCCCATCTGTTTTTGCTTACAGAGAGGTGCCCCAAGAATACACAGGTTTTTCACCCTTTGAGTTGAATGGGCATAGGGTGAGGGGACCTGTAAATTTGATTCGAGATGAGTGGGTGGGTGTGTGTGAATCCCACAAGGAGTTTGTTGTGGCATATGTCCTAAACCTCAGGACAAGGCTCAGGGAACTAATGGGCTTGGCCCAGGAGAACCTGGCGAAGCCCAACAGCAGAAAAAGGTCTGGTATGACAGGAACACTTGAGCTAGAGAGTATGCTGTAGGGCAACAAGTAATGGTTCTCATTCCTGTCAGACACAACAAGCTGCTGGCAGCTTGGGAGGGACCCTACAAGGTGGTAAGGAAGGTCAGTGATGTTAACTACATGGTAGAATTGTTTGGCAGGAGGCAGGGACACATATTGTACCATGTTAACATGATGAAACCTTACCATGATAGGGAGGTCCTTGAGCTGAGCATTTGCAGTGGATGGCAGAAGGAGTCCAAGTAGGATCCGGTGACTGATCTCCTCAGTGAGACTCAAACTGGCACCTCAGTGGAAGGTGTAGCAATGTCCCAGCAGTTGTCCCCTACCCAGGTTCATGAAATCCAAGCAGTGTTACAGGAGTTTGGGGGCATGTTCAGTGGGAAATCAGGGTGCACCCAGCTGGTGTAACACCATGTGGATAGAGGACCTCAAATGCCTATTAATCAGGCCCCCTTATAGGGTACTCTAGAGAGTCAAACAGACTCTGAGGGGAGGAAATACAGGAAGTGTTGGAACAAAGGGTAATTCAGGAGTCCAGCTGTTCCTGGGCCTCTTTAGTGGTGCTTGTACCAAAGAAAGATGGCAGCACCAGGTTCTGTATGGACTACAGGAAATTAAATAGTCACACAGAGTCAGATGCTTATCCCATGCCTTGGATAGATGAAGCCATAGAGCAGCTGTGTGGGGCTAAGTATCTTACCACTGTTGATCTTACCAAGGGTTACAGATAGGTGTCCTTAACTCCCAGTGATAGAGAGAGGTCAGCCTTTGTGAATCCTCTTGGCTTGTATGAGTTCACAAAGATGCCCTTTGGGATGAAAAATGCCCCAGTAACTTTCCAGAGGCTCGTAGATCATATCCTAACAGGAGGAGGATATTTTGCCCTTGCTTCCCTAGATGATATTTCCATCTACAGCATTTACTGGCAGGAGCACCTTCAGCATGTCAGGGAGGTACTGGGCCGACTACAAAGGGCAGGGTTGATCATTAAGCGCAGCAAATGTCAGGTGGGTATGGCAGAGGTCTCCTACCTGGGATACTGAGTGGGGAGTGGTAAGATTAGCCCAGAACCTGCCAAAGTGGAAGCCATTCAGGCATGGCCTGTACCTGTTACCAAAAAGCAGGTGAGGGGATTCTTAGGGACAGTGGGGTACTACAGAATTTTTTCCTGAATTGTAGTACCATAGCTGCTCCCCTCACAGACCTGACAAGGAAAAACAAGCCAGATAAGGTAGTGTGGACCCCAGCATGTAAGCAGGCATTTCAGAAGCTTAAAGGAGGTTTGTGAGGACCCCCTGTGGTAGACAGTCCAGATTACAGCAAAGAATTTGTTGTGCAGGTGGATGCTTCAAACCATGGGGTAGGGTCTGTACTCAGCCAGGTTTCCTCAGAGGGAGAAGGGCAACAGTGGTATACCTAAGCCATAGGCTCCGAGCCAGGGAGGAATGCTATGCAGCTGTAGAAAAGGAATGTCTTGCCATAGTGTGGGGACTGCAGAAACTTTAGCCTTATCTGTATGGAAGGAAATTCACTGTAGTTACAGACCACAATCCCTTAACATGGTTACATCAAACCAGCCAGCAAACTGCCAAGTTATTAAGGTGGAGCCTAGGGTTGCAAGCATATGATATGACAGTGCAGTACCACAGTGAGGTTAGCAAAGCCAACGCAAATGGGCCCACAAAACAGGGAATGGGATAATGTATTCCCAGATAGCCTCACCCCTTTCAAGCAACATTTCTCAAGGGTCACTTGAAAAGCTAGCTTGAGTCTGGGGGGGGGGGGCTGATATAGGGAAATAATGCTAGCCCAGATGTCTGGAATTTTGTAAATAATTCTGTCATTTGCAAATTTTGATATGATTTTTACAGAACTGTGTGTTATCTACTGAGCTCAGATGTATCCAAAGTGTACCCTGCTGGAACATAGAAGATTAACCTGCAAAACTTAAGAATAGTTGAGGTTAAGTTACTTTGTAGTTGGGCCATAAACAAAAGATGCTATCTCTCAGTTTTTCAGTTCAGTAGCAGACACAATGTCTAGAGTTCAAAGTTTTTGTGTTGTCTTGAAAGAGAAATGATTACTAGGTTTCAAATGTAAAAGCGTTTTATTGTTTTATGACTTCTAAGAGCTGCAAAGATCTGAGAGGATATGTATTTCTCGCACATAAATGTTAAATTCTGTTAGTGTCTGTTTAACCTGGGAACTGAAGTCTGATGACAGAGTGATGTCATCCAAGTTGACCCAGCAGTCATCATCATCTTTCAGCTGTTCCCGTTAGGGGTCGCCACAGCGGATCACCTGTTTCCATTTCTTCCTGTCCTCTGCATCTTGCTCTGTCACACCAACCACCTGCATGTCCTCTCTCACCACATCCATAAACCTTATCTTAGGCCTTCCTCTTTTCCTGTTACCTGGTAGCTTCATCCTTAGCATCTTTTTCCCAATATACTCAGCATCCCGCCTCAGCACATGTCCAAACCAATGTAATCTTGCCTCTCTGGCTTTGTCTCCAAACCTTCCAACCTGGGCTGACCCTCTAATATACTTATTCCTAATCCTGTCCACCCTCGTCACACCCAATGCAAATCTTAACATCTTTAACTCTGCCACATCCAGCGCAAACTCCTGCCTTTTTGTCAATGCCACTGTCTCCAACCCATATAATGTAGCTGGTCTCACTACCCTCTTGTAGACCTTCCCTTTCACTCTTACAGGTACTTGTCTGTCACAGATGACTCCTGACACTTTTCTCCACCCACTCCATCCTGCCTGTACTCTCTTCTTCACCTCTCTTCCACACTCACCGTTACTCTGAACTATTGACCCCAAGTATTTAAACTCATCCACCTTCGCCACCTCTACTCCTTGCATCCTCACCATTCCTCTATTCACCCTCTCATTCACGCACATATATTCTTAGTCCTGCTGACCTTCATTCCTCTTCTCTCTAGAGCATATCTCCATCTCTCCAGGGTCTCCTCCACCTGTTCCCTACTCTCACTACAGATCACAATGTCATCTGCAAACATCATAGTCCATGAGGACTCCTGTCTGATCTCGTCTGTCAACCTGTCCATCACCATTGCAAATAAGAAAGGGCTCAGAGCTGATCCTTGATGTAACCCCACCTCCACCTTAAACGCATCCGTCACTCCCACTGCAGACCTCACAGCTGTCGCACTACCCTCGTACATATCCTGTACCACTCTTACATACTTCTCTGACACTCCTGACTTCCTCATACAATACCACAACTCCTCTCTAGGCACCCTGTCATATGCTTTCTCTAAGTCTACAAAAACACAATGCAACTCCTTCTGACATTCTCTGTACTTCTCCATCAACACTCTCAGAACAAACATCGCATCTGTAGTGCTCTTTCCTGGCATGAAACCATACTGCTGTTCACTAATCATCACGTCCCTTCTTAACCTAGCTTCCACTACTCTTTCCCATAACGTCATGCTGTGACTGATCAATTTAATCCCTCTGTAGTTACTACAGCTCTGCACATCACCCTTATTCTTAAAACTCAGTACCAAAACACTTTTTTTCCTTTCCTCAGGCATCCTCTCACTTTCTAAGATTTCATTAAACAATCTGGTTAAAAACACCACTGCCATTTCACCTAAACACCTCCATGCATCCACAGGTATGTCATCTGGACCAACAGCCTTCCCATTCTTCATCCGCTACATAGCTATCCTTACTTCCTCCTTGTTAATCCATTGTACTTCATGATTCACTATCCCTACATCATCCAACCTTATCTCCCTCTCATTCTCTTCATTCATCAACCCCTCAAAGTACTCTTTCCATCTCCTCAACACACTCTCCTTGCTTGTGAGTATGTTTCCCTCATTATCCTTTATCACCTTTACCTGCTGCACACCTTTCCTAGCTCGGTCCCTCTGTCTAGCCAATCGGTACAGGTCCTTTTCTCCCTCCTTAGTGTCCAACCTTTCATACAACTCTTCATATGCCTTATCCTTAGCCTTTGCCACCTCTCTCTTTGCCTTGCACCTCATCTCCTTATACTCCTGTCTACTTTCTTCATCTCTCTGACAATCCCACTTCTTCTTTGCCAACCTCTTTGCCTGTATACTCTTCTGTACTTCCTCATTCCAACATCATGTCTCCTTGTCGTCCTTCCTCTGTCCCGATGTGATAAAAAGCACCTTTCTAGCTGTCTCCCTTATTAGCTCTGCTGTAGTTACCCAACTATTTGGTAACTCTTCACTGCCACCCAGTGCCTGTCTTAACTCATCCCTGAACTCCATCTCAGAATTACCCTTTTTCAATTTCTACCATTTGATCCTTGGTGCTGCCCTCAAACTCCTCCTCCTCTTCTTGATCACCAACGTCATCCTACAAACCACCATCCTATGCTGCCTAACTACACTTTCTCCGGTCACCACTTTACATTCTCCAGTCTCCTTCAAGCTGGCCCAGCAGTATTGCTTGATATTAATGTAAGAACTCTCTGAGAGAGAGACTGTGCATTTTGTATTTTGTCTTGGACGTAGCAAGAACATCCACTTATCATCACCTTCTGCACTTGCCATGCTAATAGTAAATAACTAGGGTACAGTAATTTCTTTTAGATATAGTTAGGAATATCGTAAAGATTAGTGTAGATATTTTCTGTATTTATTTGAGACTGTCCTGCAAATGTTGCTTTTAAATATTTCCTGTGATTTTGAACTATGAAGTTACTGCGTTGATGTACGGAGTATTGTCTTGGCTTGTTCTGTTATTACTGATTATTTGTGGGGGTGGTGCTACGGTAGCGTTGTCGCCTCACAGTTAGACATTGCCCGTTCGATTCTCAGTTAGAGCGTCTTCTGTGTGGCGACATGCGTGAGTGGGCGTTCCTTCGTTGAAGGTTGTGCGTTAGGCCCGGCAAGCCAGCACGTCAAAATCTACTGCCAATCATTAGTGGACCGGAGTTCCGCTGTGGCGACCCCTAACCGGGAAAAGCCGAAAGAAACAAACAAATATATTTAAACCTACCTTTGTGGCTGATATTTGTGAGAAATATTTAAACTCTTAGAGTACTTGCATATATTTGGTGGCACTGTGCAGGCCATTCCTAAATAGCCTTGCAAGCCATGGTCAGACTACCATTTGGATAAGAGTAACATTACACAGTAGGATTGGACACCCTTTGTAAGGGCTTTAAAGTAGCAAATAAGAGAGACTGGTGGCAGTGATAACCACCTTATAGTCTGGGCAGAAGGGTGCATAGCTAGTAAACCTGTGCCAGCCTTTCCCAGGTGTGTGTGTGTGTGTGTGTGTGTGTGTGTGTGTGTGTGTGTGTGTGTGTGTGTGTGTGTGTGTGTGTGTGTAGAAATCAAATCTGAAAGTGTGTGTGTGTCAGCTACTTGGTCAGGGACACAAAGCACTGGTTGGACAGAGAGGGTACTGGAGGTTTTGGGTTGACCACTCAGCTGAGATCTCAACCCTATAGCTGTGTCAATGGGAAGTCTTATTGGGGATCTGGAGAAAGAGGTAGAAACCAGCCCCAGACCGACTATGGTTTCTGTGTGCTCTTAAGGGAAATTATACTTTACTGTGTGTATGCTTGTTATCCTCCCAATATTTACGTCCCCTAGCTGTTGCCAGTGGTCAGGATTACTGGGCCACTGCAGGGGCATCACACTTACCTCCCCAGATGAGATAACAGTGTTACTGGCCTTAAATCATACCACCAGGACATATGTTATCCTCATGCTTAATGTTGACAGGTGTGGATTCTGATTACATCATAGCTGTGGTCCTGTACTTACTGACAAATAGTCCTGCAGGTATTTCACCATGTTAGAAATCCACTTTCCCTTCATATTGCAGCATCATGGACACTACCAGAGTGCGTCTCCATGGTATTAGTAAGAAGGGATCTGCTGAGCACACCACCTGGCACCCCTTTCTTTTGATGTACTATTTTGCATCAGGTACAGCAGGTGTTTTAAATGGAAATGGGTGCAGTCTGTTGCAGTCAGGATTCAGGTGAAATTTGCTGTAGCACAGAATTGTTGCATGGCAGTTCTTTAGTCTATGACTGTTGCTAAGAAGTAGATGTAATCATCCACCTTGGTGCACATTGCTGCAAGGAATTGCAAGAGAATTTGAATGGCAGTTGCCTGGGATACACCTATGGATTTTCCCTTTTGCACTGAAATTTTCCAGAGGCCAGTATACCTAGACTCAGACAAACTGTTGGTATTGAGTGTAAGAGTAAAAAAAAAAAAAAAAAGCATAAAAGTGTGTGTGTGTGTGTGTGTGTACAAATGTGAGGAGTGAAAGCGATTGAGCAGTGGCAGCAGGAGTTAAGGGGTTTGCGTACTTCTCAACCACTTAGCTAAAGGGATCGTTGGGGGGGAATGTTTCATTTGATGTCAGTGAAGTGCTTGGGCCTTCATCGACAAACTACTGAAGGTGTCTTGGGGAAAATCTTTCATTTGGCATCAGTGAAGTGTTTGTGCATACATGGAGAAACTACTGAAGGGGATCATTAGGTGGGAATGTTCCATTTGGTGTCAGAGACGTAATTGGACATACATGGAAAAAGTACTGAAAAGATCACTGAGGGAAAAAATTGGTTTGGTGTTAGTGAAGGACTTGTGGAGATGTGGGAAATGTTTCTTTTGGTGTCAGTAAAGATGCTTGTACAGACATGACCATACTACTGAAATGATTGTTTGGGGAAATGTTTTATTTGGTGCCAGTGAATGACTTTGGCAAAATGGACTAACTACAGATGGGTTCATTTGAGGAAATTTTTCATTCTGTCATCACTAAAGTCTTTGTGCAGACATTTTAGGGGGGAATGTTTAATTTATTGTCAGTGATCTGCATATGCAGACACAGAGAACTTGCTGAAGGGATTATTTTGGGGAAATGTTCCTGTTGGTGTCAGTGAATTGCATGGACACATATGAAGAAACTACTGAATGGATCGTTGGGGCAAATGTTCCATTTGGTGTCACTGAAGTTTTTGTGCAAGCATGGGTAAACTATGAAATGGATCGCTGGGAGAAATATTTTATCTGATGTTCGTGAAGTGCTTGGGCCTTCATGGTCTAACTAATGACTGTGTATTTCGGAGAAGTGGTTCATTTGATCTTTGTAAAAGGTGCTTGTCCCGGGATCACTGGGGGATGTGTTCCATTTGATGACAGTTGACTGCTTATGGTGACATGGACAAACTACTCAAGGCGTCACTGGGGAAATGGTTCGTCTGGTGTCAGTGAAGTGCTAAAGCCTGCTTTAGATCATTTATTGAGTATGCTATACCTGTGTCATGGGATTATGAATGAAAACAGTATTTTACCAGAATCTTCATATTAGCTACATGCTAATTTACATCCAAAATAACACAGTCATGAAGTAATCAACATTACAGCCTTGCATTACTTATGTCCACAGTTCAGTTCTAAATGGCGGTGCTTTATCTGAGTCTGTACAGTCTGCCTGTGAATTTTAATACTGTATTTCCTCCCACATCCAATGACATAATGTGCGGTGAAACTACATGTCTTCACTTGCTCTTACTGTATTGTGAGTCCATCTGCCTGGCAGTTCATTGTAACCCTGTTTAAGATAAGCTCCAAATCTACTATGCCTCTGCAAGGAGGCTAAGTAGGTAATTGAGGAAATAATGAATGATTTTTGGCAGTGTGGCATATCTGACCATCTCTCAGTACATGAAGCATCACTGTTGGCTTACACTATACTTTTTTTTCACATGCAACATGATTTGGGAGAGCTTGAGGAAAAAGGAAACTTTCCCAAATGAAAATAAATACCTTTAGGTAAACTGTAGGTCATGGTCATTACGGTACTGGGGGACATTTTTATCCTAGTCTCACACTGGATTCATTATCCAGGCATCTTCATAGGTACTAGGTGAACAGTTAGGATAGGAGATGAGATAATAATGGTGATGTATAACCAATATGTAGGAAAGTCCCCAGGAATTGATGGTATTCATGTGGAAGTTTGGAAGTTAGAAGGGAAAAATTGATAAAGACCTGGAAGGTTTTGTTTAAGTGTATTTTAAGAAGAGGATAAGTATAAACATCTTGGAAGAAAGCAGTGGTAGGTGTAATACCTAAAGAGAGTACAGATCCAGCAGATCCGGTTTCATACAGGCCCATTTCAGTACTAAACCATAATCCTACTGTAACGTGTTTATGTCTGTAATGGCTAAAAGAATGGCAAAAGTGATGCTGAAAAATATAATATATATAGAGGGATCGGAGGTGAATACTAAAGTGGGCAGGGTGTCCTCTCTGATAGTCACTGCTTGAGCAGAGGAACCAGGAAGGGCTGTCTTTTCTGCCCTTCGCTATTTGCATTATATTTAGAACCATTGGCAAAGAAATTCAAGGATATACTTGGTAAAGTAGTCACGAAACAGTGAATTTTGCTTAGGACAAAATGAAAGGCAGTGATGCCTAACAGAATGGTGATAAAGCTGCCGAGAGTAGCATCAGAAATGAACTGCAGACATGCAATGCAAGGTATGAAATCATCACTCATGGGAATCTCACTGTTTGAAACTGTTGAAAAACAAGTAGGAGAGTCAGTCTAGAGCATGTACTGAAGAAAATGTTACATTTAGCTTTTTCAATATTTTACTGCGGTGATATGTGAAAGAATAATAGTAAACTGTCTTTTCACTAATGATATGAAATATTTTAATTTAGGAAGAGTATAAAATGCTGAAAAATGTACCTTCATTGAAGGCTGTGCGTCAGGGCCGGCAACTTGGCACGTAAAAATCTACTGCCAATCATTAGCGGACCAGAGTTCCGCCGTGGAGACCCCTAACCGGGAAAAGCCGAAAGACCCATAAAATACTGAAAAATAGGAAGTAGTAAGTGTGCTGGCATAGCTTAATTAGATATTGGCATTCATGTAAAGGAGTATGTTATTGAGAAACAAAGTCTGTAAAAATTACTGTGCAGATGGCAGCTGGAAGGACATCAACGAAGTAAAGAGATGTAGCATCAAACAAGATAAAGTTAAAACATCAAGTTTCAGATAGTGCTGGAACACGACGTTTCAGATAATGCAAGACTGAGTTTTCTTGGACCACTGAACTTGAAAAAGAATCAAGGACAAGTCATAAATTAGAAGAACAAAGAAACGTGTTATACAAAGGAAGATTGTAATACATCAGTCTGAGAAAAAACATCAGACTTTTTGGTATAAATATGAGTGTATAAACAAGCTTTGGGAATTTGCCATAGAGAGCTAACAGCATCTGTGTTGCATGCCTGTAGATCTGAAAGGAAAATGTAATAGCAAAGCATATTAACTGAAGCAGTTGTCTCAGTGTATTTATTGTACTTAGTGCAATACAGTAATAAGACTAGTTGGACACAATAAATAGTTAAATATACTTTAGTATGCATGCATGTAAATGCAAGTAACAGCAAGAAACCAACAGAAGGCAGTATATAATTCTTCAATGGCGAGCCACAGTTGAAGGACCGAATAGTTTCTTATTGTGACAACTACAGCTTCTTTTTCATTTTATTCAGTTAGTACGTCCAGTTGTAGTGCAGACGTTTGCCTCCTTCATATACACAGTATCCAGTAGCAAAACAGTGCATCTCTGCAAGTTCCACATGTCCTGTACACACACAGCTGAATCTGCCAGCTTTGTTTGACCACCTCTTGGGAGAATCAACAAGAGACTTTCTATGTTTTCTCGACAGAAGATTTGGCCATCTTCCACATAGAAACTGGTAATTCTCTTTTTGTTTCTCATTCTACAGCATGGATGCCATAAACAAAACAACTGTAAAATTTAAGACTACCTTTCAGGTAGACAGTAATAATAGTCCAGCACATGTATGGTCAGGATTTAAAGATTGGTATAAACATAACTGTAGCACATGTAGTAATTTACTAGGTAAAGTTCATGTCAATGCTTTATGTAATTGCATTACGTTTGACTGGTATCTTAAACAGCAACATCATTCATATGACAGTAAACATTTATTGTGCAAGTCATATGAAACTGCTTTCTGTGTACAGTGTCATTAAAGTAATGGTAAACAACTAAATGCATTATGTCTTGTCACTACATGTAAAATGTTAATTTCAGAGTTACACTATCAGTCGTCAGTTATTTAAAAAAATCTTCTGTACATCTTGCTAGACAAAAGTGGCATAAACCCACTGCACATTACAAAACAGAGAAAAACTGAGACGAGGTTTATGGTGAACTGACAAAAGGATGTAATAAACTTCTAAGACGCAGTCAAGAGTGAGTTCAAAAAGTTCAGACAACATATGCAAACACTTTTTCAGAAGTGCATAAAAGCTTTAAAGTCAGCAGAACAGAATACTGACAAATATAATCTGGTTAGTAAAGAGTTGAGGCAACAGCAGTTAACTATGCTGATAAAAAAATAATTTACGACGTACTATTCTACTTTTAGAAAATGGTTAAGCGTGCACAGCACAAACTTTCATTCAGTTAATGGAAGGCACTTAAATGGTGATTTTAAAACCATTTCATATAACAAAACAGTTCTAAAGTATAAAAATCAAACGAGAGCAGTTAAACGCAGTAAAGACATGACATCACAAGACTGATATGCATGTATTTACTTTTCACCTAAAGTGCAGCAAAAGGATGACAACAGTAAATGTAAATCATGTAAATATATCTGTTTTAAGCATGTGTTAGTTAAGTCAATATCTCTTTTGTTTCTTACAATATTTTGTAATCGTATGATAGCATAAAAAATATCACAGACTCCAGCAAATATAGTATTCAAAAGTAATATGCGTAGTTAGGCAAATTACAGATGTTTATTATAATTCTTAAAGAGTTTTATAATTGCATTCTAATATCAAGTTGCAAGTGTATTAACAAATGACTGAAGATACAAGTAAGTGCTGAAGGTGTTAGAGGTTAAGCGTCTGCAATGCGCAAAAAGAAACAAAGTAAGTAATGTGAGCTCAAATCTTTCCAGGCTGGAATGGGTAGTTACAAGGAATGTTGCATAACATAAAATGTTACTGGTACTGAAATTTATAAGGTCAAGGAAACAAGACTGGTTGCCAGGCCAAATGGCGTACCATTTTTTTTAAACATAGTTGTCATTTATTTGTGTACTGCATTAAGTAAAAAGAACAAAAGTCTACAAAAGTCCTGTTTAGTAATTGCAATAAGACGTCACAATTGTGAATACATGTCATTAATCTGTATGCAAGTAAATACTACACTGAGTACAGTTAGTACATGTATGTCCAAGATAAAAGAGGTAGATACACCAAGACAATCGAAGTCAACCACAATTGTATATCACAGCAACACGAATTTATTGAACAAAGTAAGCGCTTTCACGTCTGCCAGGACGCTTCATCAGACTTAATTAATTAAGTCTGATGAAGCGTCCTGGCAGACGTGAAAGCGCTTACTTTGTTCAATAAATTGTGATATACAATTGTGGTTGACTTCGATTGTCTTGGTGTATCTACCTCTTTTATCTTGGACATACATATTACTTTTTAGGAGGTGATACTTTACCCTGGATTGTGTTTTCTGTTTTTTGCATAGTTAGTACATGGGCTATAGTATGCAGTTAAAATAAATTATGCAAGTCCCTTTACAAAAAAGGAGGGTACAAATAGCTACTAGTAACGGTAAATGTCTTTTCAAAATGGGTAAAAGCAATTCCTACTACAACCTTGGCAGTTTATGGAACAGCAAAAGCTTTATAAAAATATTTTCTGTTTTAAAAAATGGCCAAAAAAATAAGCAAATGTGTAAGACCAAAGTGTCACAGTCTAGGTAACAGCCAAAGGGCAACCATACATTAAATTCTCACAGCATAAAGCAAATAAACAATACTGCAATAAAATGATGTATACTACAGGGGGAAGGGCATGCTTCAATTTTACACTAACTGTGTAGACAGTACTGCAAAAAGTACTAAAATAAAAGTACAAAGTGCTAATAATAAAAATACAATTTGTTTCATGTAATGTAATTAGCAGGCTTCAGTTTAATGCTAGGTTTAGAAACTGGACTGAGTGTTCATTACAGCCATGTCTATACAAATGCAAAAACAATCTGTAGAAGCAAGTGTATTCTGTACAGTATATAGTAAATGGTTTCTCTATGCAAATAGACAATTTTGCATTCAAGTGTTATATGTATAGTAACAAGTCAAAGCTTGACATTTGTGACGTGGGTTTTTTTTTTTTTCAAAAAACAAGACTGCAATGCGTTTGCAATAAAATCCTCAAGCATTGTCAATAAATTACTGTATAGGACCTCACTGTATAGAGTCATATTCAGATTCATCCAGTTCTAATAGTAATGGTTGTCATCATTGTGTTGACAATATAAAACTGTGTTAACTTGCTGTATCAAAAGAAAACTAAAGGTTTTGTTTCCCAATGTGTTTCTAGTTAATAGCAATATAACTTGACTAAAAAGTACATACTAATGTAGGCAGTTTAGATTTAAAATAAAACACAGGGAATGTATACAGTGATAGATATGTTTAAAAATGTATAAATGTATGTGCACATATATTTGCTAGTTAGATGCATACACACATCTGTTGCTGTAATATATGTAAAAATAATATAGTTAGTTAAATACATGTATTTCTGTTTGCTAGCATACATATATCATGGTAAATGGAGACAAGCTGAATGTTTAGTGTCCGGAACATGCTTCAAGGACTATACATAAAAATGTAGCTGCGAGACGAGGCACGTAGCATTCAACACAGACATCTGCATTTCATTTGCATCATTCTGAACATCAAAACAGAGGGAATTACAATATTTCACAAATAAAACTTAGTTAAGAAAATGCTACACAAAATAGAACACAAGACAATTTCAGTTGTAAAAAGCATACAGTATGAACCTTTGGGAAGATAACATTTAACACAAATATAACAGCATGGTTAGCTAAACAACGTCAGGCATACATAAAAGTAGAGAAAAAATCAAAGACTGACATAAACATTTCAATAAACAGCTCTATCTCTATTAGATGCTGTACGTTACCTCAAACATTTAACAGTTCTGACAAGGGAAGACATCATGCAAAAATGTCACACTGTGTAGACAGTAACACAAAAATAAGAATAAACTCAACAGGGGGAAAAAAGAGTATGATTTCTACAAGAAAAGGACCATGGATTAAAATACTTACCATTTTGAGTAACAGGCCAGTACTTCACGTAGATCAAATGGTAAAAATACCATCCACTTGTACTATGATAGGATTACAATACCAAAAAGACAATATTGCACTTTAATATTACATTTCCAAGTTTTAAAGATACCAAATGCAGATTTAAAAAAGCTTGATATAAAACCTAATTAAACAATATATCTCACAGATTGTACATTTACAAGCATAATGGATTCTGACTATTTAGTAAGTCATTACAAGTATTTGTGATAGCCAGATTACAATTTAGTATTAATCTATCTAAATTTGTAAATTGAACAAAATTTTGTGTAAATGGACAATATTGCCTTCAAATTTCAAAAGGTTTGTTAAAGTTTCACCACACTTTGTATGTGTAGTTTTAAATAACCCAGTGTTAATAGTAAAAAAACAAAAACAGAAACTGACACTGCCCATAATTTGTGGGACATATTCACAGGGTGGTCATCATCTGGAACCAAATTGTTAAATTGGTTAATACATTTAGTGTTAATAGTTTTAGGGGTCATAGTAATAATAACAGCTTGAAATTGTTTTATATGCTGCAGGTTAGAAAGAGTTGCAATAACTCAACAAGCTATGATTGTAAATATGAGCAAAGTGGTAAATGCTGTAAATGATGATGCTAATGAAGCAAATGCAGTATTTTCTTTAACTGAAATTTAGCTTGTTCCTCCCAAAAAAATAAAATAACAGGGAACTGAAAAAATAATAGTTCACAGTCTTTTCACTAGCATGATTATTAGCTTGAATAAAAGTCTGCAAGAATGATATGAAATATAAAGGTTTCATTTAGAAATAATATAAAATTCTGAAAAATAGGAAGTAGTAAGTGTGCTGGCATAGCTTAATTAGATATTGCCACCCGTGTAAAGGAGTATGTTATTGAGAAACAAAGTCTGTAAAAATAACTGTGCAGATGGCAGCTGGAAAGGACATCAACGAAGTAAAGAGATGTAACATCAAACAAGATCAAGTTAAAACATCAAGTTTCAGATAATGCAAGACTGATTTTCCTTGGACCACCGAACTTGAAAAATAATCAAGGACAAATCATAAATTAGGAGAACAAAGAAAAGTTTTATACAAAGGAAGGTTGTAATACATCAGACTAAGAAAAAATGTCAGACTTTTTGGTATAAATATGAGTGTGTATAAACAAGCGTTGAGAATTTGCCGTAGAGAGCTGACAGCATCTGTGTTGCATGCTTGTAGATCCGAAAGGAAAATGTAATAGTCAAGCGTATTAGCTGAAGCAGTTGTCTCAGTGTATTTATTGTACTTAGTACAATACAGTAATAAGACTAGTTGGTCACAATAAATAGTTAATTATACAACTACCCTCCATTAATATTCCAAAACGTGCACACTGATTGGTCAGCGTGCACATTGTAAATCAGACTTATACTAATGGAAAAAGGTCCTGTCACCTGGACTTTTTCCTTTAGTATAAGTCTTTTTTTGTTACAGCAATGGAGAACGCAAGATCTCCGTTGCTTTTTAGAAAGTGTCTCCCTATGTTAAAGGAGTTTAACATAGCGAGATAGTTTAAAAAAAAGCAACGGAGATCTTCCTTTCTCCGTTGCTTTTTTTAAAGGTGTCTCGCTATGTTAAACTCCTTTAGCATAGTGAGATACTTTGTAAAAAGCAACGGAGATCTTGCTTTCTCTGTTGCTTCCACATACAGCTCTGATGTACTGTGTAAGCATACGCATGCGCAGTACATCAGACCTGCCACAGAATACCAGACAGCTGCAGAAGGGCAGCACGGAGGCATTATACTATACAATGCCATTATTTAAGAAAAGTAAGTATTTTCTTCTTAAATAATGTTATTGTATAATAGTAATAACCCACTTCTGGGTGTGGGTAATGCTGGATTTACCCACTGTTGTCTTTGTTTGGCCACTCGGGCCAAACCACACCAACCGTGGGTAAATCCAGCATTACCCACACCCAGGCGTGGGTTATTGCTTAAACATACTTTGGTATGTATGCATGTAAATGCAAGTAACATCAAGAAACCACAGAAGACGCATATATAATTTTTCAATATGAAAGAGAAGTACGTGATACAGCTCAAATAAAGTGGGAGTTCTGTCATTTTTTATATAATCTCTGCCAGTGCAGAAATTAGGATCGGAGCTTCTAGGGCTAATAACTAAACTAATGAAACAAATGCAGAACTTAGCACAACATAAATAATGGGTCCAGAGAAAGTAACAGAAAAAAAATTATATAATTCTTATTTGGAGAAAGGTACTTCACAGATTGTTAAAATATGTAGCGCAAAAGAAACTGACAAAAAAAATCCAGTAATTTAGCAAGATGCAATGCCTGTACTACAAAATGCATTTGATATGGATTCCAAAGTAGGCAATAATTAACATGAAATGTAAGGAATAGAGAACTCCTTGTACTAATGTTTGTGAGTTGAATCACACATGCTTTTCACAGTGGTAGCAGCAAGTAATAAAATCCATGAAGTGCTATTGTTTGGCGAAGACAAAAGCCACTGGCTAAGCTAATTAACATCGCAAAACAAACTGAGTAATTGTGTTTACAAACCCTTTTCACAGAACCTAGAAGGCAAGTTATTGAAAACATTTAGAAATACATTTCTTTGAAAATAACGAGCCACAAGCAAAAATAATGAATGGCTCCACCTAAAAGGTGTGAGTAGCTGAGGGAAAAAGGACTGTGATTAAAAGGCTGAATATCAGTAAGAACCTAAGGACCCTCATGAAATCATCCAAGGCTAACTTCAAAAGAAAAATAGCCAAGGACTCAAAAGATAACCACAAAGCCTTCTTTAGCTATGTTAAGAATCTAAGTGGCAACTTGCAGATATGCACTGAACTAGTGCAAAATAGCACAGAATATACTGAACCTACTGATATTGCCAACATCCTGGCAGATAGATTCAGTGCAAACTTCATCCCCCCCCTCTCACCTCCAAAAGGGCCCACAACAGTACCGGAAAAGGGTAGTGTCCCAAAAATCAGACGCACAGGTGACAACAGCCCTTTCAAAAGCCAAAAACACAGCGTCAGTGAGACCAGATGGTGTCCCAGTCTGCGTCTTGCACGAACTACAGAACTAACTAACCCCCCACCTAAACACGCTGTTCAACTTCAGCTTCTCCACAGGCTACGTGCCCATAGAATGGCACACAGCAACGGTTATTCTTCTCCACAAAAGAGGGGCCACAACTGACCCTGGTAACTATCGCCCCATAAGCCTGACTAGCCTGGTCTGCAAGGCTATGGAGCACATTATCATGGAACTCATTTAAAGACATTAGGAACCTCCAAACACTTGACCTGACCCAGTTCGGCTTTGTTAATGGCAGATCATGCCTACTCAACCTGGTTGATTTCTTCGAGACACTCACCAAGGCCATAGAAGAGGGAAAGGTGGTTCACACAGCCTACATTGACCTCGCCAAAGCTTTCGACACCATTCCCCACTCGGATATTACAGAAAAACTCACCAGCCTAAATATAAAACGTACGTCACAAGATGGGTTGCCAACTGGCTTACAAACAGAACTCACACGTTAAGAATAGCAGGCTCCAGGTCCGACTCTAAACCAGTCACAAGTGGTATCTCCCAAGGCTCGGTCCTGGAACCCCTACTTTTCGGCATATACTTCTCAGAAGTACAGGCAAACACAGGAGGACTATGGCTAACCAAGTTCGTGGATGACTGCAAATTGGGAGCCATAATTGACTCTCCAGCTGACACAGACATCCTCCAAAAGGGCCTTACTGAGACGGACACCTGATGTCAAAGTCATGGCCTCAAGCTAAATGCCTAAAAATGCATAGTCATCCCATTTGGGAAAATTGGGAAAAACAAAACACCTACGAATTACTACATAGGTGGCAGCCCCCTTAATACAGAAGAGGTAATAAGAGATCTGGGGACCCAGGTAGATAGTAATCTCTCCTTTGACAATCATATTGCCAAAGTAGTTAGGAAATCCTTCTATGTGGCCCATCTAATTACTAAAGGGTTCGCATCTAGAAATAAAGAGGTTATAGTGCCCCTCTACTCATCACTCATTAGACCCATCATAGAGTGCAGTGCCCCATTTGGGATGTACCTCACAAGACACTTCCAACAGCTGGAAAGACCACAAAAGTACCTCACCAAGAGGATTACTGGCCTCAAACATATGTCCTATGCAACCCGCCTGAAAAAACTCTGGCTGTACTCGGTGGCATATCTATCGCTTACTCAGAGGTGATCTCTGCCTGACTTACAAAGCCATGTCCAACTCAGAATTGATGGACATGCTCCACCTAAAGAAATTCAAGTCACTGCGAGCCACGCGCTCTAGTGAGCTAAACCTCGCTACAACAATAAATATAACATGCTGGAGGGATAGATTCCTGTCACAGAGACCCCCGTTGCTTAGGAACAAAATTCCAAATTGCATCAGGCAGAGCCCCTCACTAACACTCTTCAAGAGAAAACTTGACGAGTGGATGGGTAACAGAAAATACACCCTTGGGATCAATTCATTGGCTCTGCTTGACAGAAGATCAGTTAATTAATCAATGGGGCGGCGAAAGCCGACACACTCTGGCTAGGCTTATAAATGCCCTCGGGCAGATATCCTAGTACCTACGAAATCTGAAATGAATCTGAACAACTCCAAGACATCCACTGTGTTCATCAAAAAAATATTTTAAGCTTTCATTGCAGTTTTTTGAACTTGTATTTTGCTTAATTGCAGCTTTATTTTTTGCTGTTTTTACTGCTGTGGCTATTTTTCTGGACTTTGAATTTCTAGTACTTCTGTATTTCATTATATAGGCTAGATTCAGATTTGCTGAGTCTAGGCTGTTTGGTATTACTTGAGCACTAAAACCAGCCATCCTACATTATGTAGGCTCTCCTGAGCCCTTGTGGCAGAAGTGTGTAGCCAAAGACCCATCTCAGTTGGGGATTGCTGGCAAAGAGGCTCAGTTTTGGGCTTTCCCATTGGTTAATTTGTGTTAAAACTGTTTAACTTCGCTTGTGTTTAAGCCCTGTGTTTGTGCTTAGCTGCGCACTGTGTTGCGGGGTTTACAGGTTTAGTGCTGCCGTGTATAGACACAAACACTTAGGAACACAGTTTCCCTTGATACCTGCTAGAGAACCCTCCTTAGCTCAACTACCTCTCTGTGTGCAACACAGTTGCACATTGATACCTAGAGAGCAACTCAGTTGTGCATTCTGAGGTATTGACTCAGTCTTCCACCCATAGCCCTCCAAAGAATAGCCGCCTTTGTTAGTCTCACAAGCAAAACCTGGCCCATCTGGCCCACCCCCACTAGTTATTACAAGATATACATGCCATAATGGGCAGACAGTTTCCCACAATTTCTCCAGCCGACCTGATTGAGATGAGCATCCTGAGGCAATGTAGTAACTGCCTCATGCATATTGACAATCACTTGCTCCTAAAGCAAACAAACACAGCATGTGAGAGATGTGACTATACCATGAAATTAGACTCAGTCCTGTCATATAACAGTATACAATACAACAGGTTGTCAGAACAAACAACTCTCCTCTCACACAAGATAAGATCAAGACACACAGACCCACATATGTGGAGGTAATCACTAAGAGCTTACCAAAAGACCAGAGACCTCCCAAGTGCAAACAACATACCCATACTGGTACACGAACAGATTCCACCACTACACATAACACACATATCAGTGTCTCAACTATTAAGCCCCTAAGGCAAAACACCTCAAATCCTAATGTTCTGGTCATAGGCGACTGTAGTGAGACACACAATGTCCCCCTCACCAGGTTGAACAAGGAGAACATCACGGTCAGCTGCCTTGTCAGGTGCCAGGATCCATCAAATCACGCACGCACTCAAGTCACTCAGCAGCTAGTACCGTTATGACTCTGTCGTAGTACATGTTCGTGTGAATGACTCGAGGCGTACCTCTCTGGACTATACGAAGAGAGACATTTGACCGAACTCTCAGATTATGTATCCCAGGCAGGTGTGTCCCTAGTTCTAAGCAGCATTCTCCCTTCACCTGTGATGATGCCACAATACAGACAATAAAAAAAGATTGATTTCAATAATTGCTGTAGCGTCTGGTGTCACTCCAGGAGGATCCAGTATCTGCCTGCCTGGGAAGGCATGGTAGACAGTCTATGCTGTTTTGCCAGCAATGGCCTTCACCTGTCTCCTCAAGGCTTTCATATACTGGCAAACACACTTGCCTCCCCATAGTGCCTTTTTTTAGGCAATGTCTAAACAAAAAAACTTCTGATATAAAGAAATCCACTAAAAACAAACTCGGGGTCATGCTGCTTATTGCTAGGAGCTTAAACATTAAACTGCTCTCCCTGGAATCACTCTTCACCTTGAAAAATGATGACATTTGTGCAATCACTGAGACTTGTTTCACGGCCGCTAAAGCACTATGGCCGTTCAAGGCTACAATGCTTTTCACATGTTGAGACCCCAAAACGTGCGTGAAATAACCATAAGTGGAGATGTATTTGTCTTCATTTAATACAAATACACCTCAGGACTGGTGAAACAGTACGACTTTCTTGAGCTAAACCAGGTCCAATTAAGTATAGGTAAAATAATCTTCCATATCATTGCTAGCTACAGGTCCCCTTCTGTGAACCAGGAGAAGTACACCACCTACCTGGACTTGCTAGAGTTGCTCAGTATACAGCGAAACACCTTGGACATGGGAGATTTCAGCTATCCTTCCATCGATTCAGAGATGTACATGAACACAAACACGATCGCTTCAAGGTTCCTGGACTTTAATTCAAATGCCCTAGAATAGTTGGTCCACACCCCCACAAGGGGCTCAAATGTCCTGGACCTAGTGCTCACCAACATGGGGGGGGGTCACAGCACTACCCCCTGTGTGTTGCTTTCCCTGGTAAAGTCAGACCATAAATATGTCTCATTTAAAGTAAAGATCAAACCTGACACCCCCACAGAGGTAAAAAAATAAAAAATGAAAAATTTCTTCAAAGCAAATTATTGTTTACTAAATGATGGTATAAAAAGTTTCAAAGCCCCTGCCAACATAGCAAGCAATAACTTCTATGCAGAGGAATACACAAATGCCCTGTACGGCCACTTAAATGAATTGACTTGGGTGTATCCAGTAGGAACAAAACCCGGTCTTCCTGAAAAAACAAGCCACCCTGGTGGACTGTAAGTACAAATAAACTATACAACAAAAGAAAGAAACTGATATCTAAGAATAGGGGGAACTTATTCAACAGAGGAAGAATATCCTCCTCAGCTTGAACAAGCAAATCAGATATCTTGTTAAGTCCTCTAAGGCTAGATACGATTCTAAATTAGCATCCCTAGCTAAAGACAATCATAAGGCATTCTTTAGCTATGTACGAAACCTAAAAGGAAATTCCTATCTGTGTGCCAGACTTATAGTGGGCGGTACCACTCATACTGAGCCTGAGGAGATTGCCAGCCTGTTAGTCGACAGATTTGGCAATAACTCATTCCCCTGTCCCCACCAGACATACCCAAAGCATTCCTGACACCAGTCCTCTACTGAGTGTCTCCAAAGAACAGATCATACAAGTATTCTCCAATGCCAAAAACACGGCGTCTATGGGACCAGCTAACTTCCCAGACTGCTTACTAAACGATCTTAAACGAGGCCTATCAAAACCACAAGTACTCTCTTTAACCATAGCCTGAAAACTGGCTTTGTACCAGCAGAGTGGAGAACAGCAACAGTAATTTCCTTGCACAAAGGGGGGTCCATCAACTGATGTTGGAAACTATTGACCCATAAGCCTAACCAGCCTTATCTGCAAGGCCATGGAAAGAATCATCATGGACCTAATCCACAAGGACATAGGTGACCTTCAAACCCTTGACCCGACCCAGTTTGGTTTTGTCAAATGTAGATCTTGCTTATTAAATCTAGTGGACTTCTTTGAGAATGTCACCAAAGCCCTAGATGAGGGCAAAACAGTACATACTGCCTATCTTGATTTAGCTAAGGCCTTTGACATAATCCCCCTTTCAGGTGTCATAGAGAAACTCTCCCAGCTGGGTATTAACCTATACATTACTAGATGAGTAGTAAACTGGCTCACCAACAGAACACACACTGTCAAAGTTAGGGAGTGCACCTCCACTGATTGACCAATTACCAGTGGGGTACCACAATGATCTGTGCTGGACCCTCTACTGTTTGGAATCTATTTCTCTGAATTCCAGGTGAAGGTAGATGGCCTTTGACTTGCCAAGTATACAGAGTTCCCCAAATATGTTAAGATATTACAGAGAATTCCAGGTTAGACTCTTTGTTCAATATTACAGAAAGGGCTGACACAGACAAATGACTGGTGCCAAATTCACAGACTAAAACTTATCTAAAATAAAATGCCTCATTATTCTCTTTTGCAAAGAAGTATCCCCTGATAATTATGATATAGAGAACACCCCTGTAAGCTGAAACTTAGTGGTGTGAGACTTGGGAACACAAGTTTATAGCAATCTAAACTTCAGTCATCATGTGTCGATAGTGATATGATAAGCATTCTACATTGCACATCTCATAAATAAGGGCATCGCATCCAAGACCAGGGAAGTTGTACCTCCACTGTACTCAACCCTTATCAAACCACTAATTCAGTACAATGCTTCCTTCTGTACATACCTCACCAGACACCTGCAGCAAATGTAGAGACCACAGAGGTTTCTTACCAAGAGAATCCAGGGCCTCCAAAACATGATATACATGCAAATACTGAAACCCTGTCACTGTACTGTGTATCATACTGGCTGCTGAGAGGCGACCTATGCCTGACCTAAAGAGCAGTCTCGGACCCTACCCCACTGGAAATGCTGCACATCCGCAAATCAAATGGGACAAGAATAACTCGCTCCAGGGATCTCAACCTAGCCTGTGACATTAAGAGAACATACCAGAGAGACAGATACATCTCCCAGCAATTACTGCTCCTCTGGAATAAGCTCCCACTGCATGTGAAGCAGAGGTCCTCAATGACCGTATTCAAGCGCAACCTTGACAGTTGGATGGTTGACCGTAAATTCACCCCAGGACTGGGGCAGTCAGTGCTGATCACAGTATCACTTTGCTAACAGCGATCATCTAACTATGGTTAATAAGGACACTGGTTATTACACGGCTAGGGGAGTAGGGCCGTTAGTCTAGTAACCACCTATGAAACTATACTGCTAGTTGTGATTATAGACAAAAACCTAAAATTTTATCTCCACCTACAGCAAGCCATTAAAAAGACACACCAAAGGTTTGACTGCCTCTTTAGAGCAGTACACTGCGTTATTGATTCAGGCAAACCATGGCCACATCTTTTCTATTACCCACCCTGTTGTATGCCTCTCCTATCCCAACCAATCTCAACTCCTCTCTATCAGCCAGACTAGAAGAATTGTAAGTAAAGTAGTCAAATTCACAACCATCCATCAATGTAGATCACATGACTACCTCTTTCTAAAACAACTTAACTGGCTCCAACTAAATAATTCTTTACTGTACTCACAATTAATTACAAACTTTAAACTATTGCACGACCCTAAAAAGTTTGATGTATAGAGAAATGTTATAGAGCTAGCAGTGAAATAAGTTGTTCACATATTTGTAGTATATACAGTGCGTCCATTTTTAATTTCAGAATTTCTGGAACCAAGCAGGACATCAGCTGGGATAAGGAGCGGGGAAGGATTGTCATACTGGAGGTAGAATGGTGTTTGACAGAGGCATAGCTGGTAGCTGGTTCATCCAGTGCCTGGAGCCATTCTCCTGTCTGGCTCCCCTTAACAGGGTTAAGGAGGAAAAAAAAGGTCCATGATCTTATCTGCTGGTCCTGAAATGCAGGAACCAGTCGGGTCACATTTCCACACTCTGCCCCCTTCTTTTACAGCTGTGAGTGTTAAAAAAAAAAAAAAAAGGAAAAGATTCACAGTCTTATATGGTGCTCTTGAAATGCCTGAGCCAGATGTTTCCTGTTTCTGCACCTCTCCTCATACCTCCTTCCCCAGCTGAAAGTAAAAAAGAAAAAAGAATAAGCTTTTCTGTTTCCATAAACTGCAGAAAATTTGCTACATTTGTAAAAATGCAGCAAGCAGTAAAGCGCTTACATTATTTAAAAAAATCTTTAGTTTAAATTGTAGCACACTGCTTGCTACATTTGTTGCAAGCAGATAATATAGTTTATATCACACACGGAGCAATACAGAGCTTCCATTTGTCTTTACAAAGGTAAAAAAAGAAACTCATAATTTTTAACTGTAGCAAACTGCATGCAACATTTGTAGGGAGCCTGTGCTACAGTTTATACGACACATAGGGCACTACAGCACTTGGATTTGCCTTAAAAAATAAACAAACAAAAAAAGTATTTATTTTTCTTTCAAACTGTAGCAAACTGCTTCCTATATTTAGACTGCATAATGTGCACTGCAGTCCTCAGCTTTGACCTCAGGGTGCAATACCTTACTTTAAAAGACGGTATGCACTGTTACTAAAGAGAGATCAGGATCTCCTGGATGTGCCATGTGTCACTTTGTGACTGGGGCAGCTGCCCCTTTTGGCCTACCAAGCTATGCTACTGCTGTTAGAATTCAACTTTTCACTGTGACTGACTTACTGGCTGTAGTATGTTATTTTATACAAATTGTGAGTTTAACTATTGTCCTTAAAGCACTTAAACTCAGTTTCCTTGTTGAAGTGTTTGGAGAAAGTCTTTTTGAACTCTGAGAGATTCCATGCTTTTTAATTCATGTGGGAGACTGGGCCTGGTCAGGAGAAGGCACACTCTTCAGCTTAATAATTCTTAGGGAGTAAACCTGGTCATAGATGGAGTTCCTGGTTAGGGAAACAGAAACAGAATATTTACAAGGGGTTTACTTGTAATTTGGTTTCTTTTATCGTCAGATAACGAAGGGAAATTGTTTTAAGGCTTACCAGCCCACATAAGCTGATGACCCTATGAAGATGTGCTGATAGCAAAAGATTGTTTCAATAGCCTGTAATGGTACAGTTAGCATGACGTGATGAGCCAATATATATTTGCATAGTACAGGACACATTATGTGAGAGGCAACTGGCTTTTTAGGTAGATCCTATGGGAGACTACCTGTCTTAATCTGTTGATAAAGTTTTTAATTTGTTTGTTAGGTAAGTCATTTATGCAGGATCTTTTTGCATTATACAAGAGACAGTATGTTTGAGACAGTGCTCCCTTCTGTATGAACCTTACCAGACATCTGCAGCAACTGGAGAGACCTCAGAGGTTTCTCATCAAGAAAATGTATGGCCTACAACACATGACCTACATGGACAGATTGAAGGCCCTATCACTTTACTCAGTACGGTATAGATTGCTTAGAGATGACTTGTGCTTGGCCTACAGAGCAGTCTCAGACCCTGCCTGGATGAAACTGCTGCACATCCGCAAATCCAGTGGGACATAATTCACTCACTGCAATTTTAACAGGACATGCTGGAGAGACAGATACGTCTCCCAGAGGTTGCCTCTGGAACAAAACTCCCAATTCATGTAAAACAGAGTTCCTCAATGACGCTATTTAAGCATAACCTTGACAATTGGATAGGAAACCGTAAATTTACACCGTGGGTTTCACATATGTCCATCTTAGACGGGGCAGCCAGTGGTGGTCTTTGATTCATGCGCAAACAGGCTATATATGTTAGTCCGTAAGAGAACAAGCATTTCTACCACAATGTTAATGATGTTCTTCGTCTTCCCTTGCTGCAGTCCTGACAATTGGGTATAGTCCGCGTCCCAGTCGGCCCGAATACCAGAGTATAAGGCTGACGTCGGTCATGGCGCCTTAGACTGACGTCAGTACGTCAGGGTACTAATGCGCATGACCGACGTCATTTCCTCAGTCTTTTTTGCCGCATGGTCCGATGCAGAAGCAATTTTGCGAGTGCAGGTTGGCGTTCTGAGATTTTCCGAACCGGAGTTTCAGACCGAATACAGAGTTGGCTAAGTAACCCGTTGAACATTTTGGTTTTTCTTGCCTCAGTATTTAACGGAGGCCAGGAAAAGTGATTTACTGTGTTTCTTGTGGGTAGCAGATACCGCATAGGGAAGATCATACATTGTGTATACCTTGTCTAGGGCCAGAGCACGGCGTTGTTGGTTGCCGCTCTTGTGCTAGATTTAACAAGCGCACTATTAAGAGGAGGCTTGATTGTGCTAGGTTAGTGTTTGGGAAGCGTTGCAATTATACTATGCCGTCGGATGCTCCGACGCCTGCTTCATCTAAGAAGCGCAAGGACAAAACAGTGAAGTCTAGGGGTGAGGAACCGGCAGTCCCAGACGTCGGTCCTTTAGAAGGCTCAGGGGAGCCAGAGGTTTTGCCAGGAGTCTCTATGGAGTCTCAGGCAGATACTTTACTGTTACAGGATGTGCCCTCTCAGGAGGTAGGCCAGGCTGAGGGGGCTTCTCAGGTAACTGTTCTTCCCTCTCTTCCCAGGGTAGTTAGGGCCTCTCCTTCTGTTGCTAAAGCTTCTTTTAGAGGAAGGCCAAGTTCAGCTTCTGTAGGGGCTTCTCCTAGCATTTCTGGCTCTGTGCCTAAGAAACATATGCTTAAAATGGCAGAAGATTTGATTACTCTGATTAGAGGTTCTATGCCCCCACCTGATAAGAGGCCTAGGGTGGAACAGGAGTTTGATAGTTTTGAACAGTGTTCACAGGCTTCAGAGTCTTCTGTGGAAGACTTGCAAGAGTTTCCTACTTATTCTGATTCTGATGTGGATGATTCCACTCCTTCAGCTTCTCCTCCTGAGGATTTTTCATTTTCAGAGACTCTTCACTCCATGAGGGAGCACTTTAAATGGGAAGGCCAAGATTACTCTGACTCCAGAAAAAGGCTTAGGGAATTCTTGAATTTGCCCCAGCATAGGCCCTTAGCTATTCCTCCTGTGTTGAATGTGGTGGAGGATGTTTTGCAGAGGCTTCTCTGAACCCTGATTCCTTGCCTCCTGCTCCTGTTAAGCCTGATAGGTATTATAGGGTGCCCGAAGCTCATAAGTATTTGTTTAAGAGTCCCAGGGCGGACCCAGAAACTGTTTCTCAGGGGCCTAAAGGTGTTAAAGCTTCTGTGGTTAAAAATCCTGTACCCTCTGATAAAGAGGCAAGGGCTTTGGATAGGTGGGGTAAGAAAGTATATACTTCTTCCACTCTAGCCATGAGGGCGTTGAATTGTCAATTTCATATGCTGAAATATCAGAATTATCTCCTTTCACAATTGAAATCTAAGGTGGATGCTTTGGCGGAAGGTATTGAGTGTAAAGAATTGCTGGATTTGGTTCATGTGTCTGAACAAGTGGGTAAGCATTCTTTGCAGTGTGGTTTTGATGCTGTTCAGGCCTCCTCGAGGGTGGCTGCTACTAGTTCTGTTCTTCGCAGACATGCATGGTTGAAGGATCAGAATTTAGCTGAGCATGTTAAGACCAGGATTTTGGATGCTCCTTTACAGTCTGATGTGTTGTTTGGACCGCCTGTGGAAGCAGTTTTAAAGAAAATGGAGGACAAAGCTAAGTCTATGCAGACTGTTAAAGATTTTTGCAGGTGCAGCCTCAAGTTTAGTAGAAATTGGCCTGCTAAGGGGTGGACATATCCTGCTTATGGTTCCCAGTCTAGGGGTAGGTCTAGACGTGGTAGGGGCAGGGCTCAAGGTTCGTTTAGGCCTAGATCAGACAGTTCACCTGCTCAGACTTCTGGTGAGGGCAGGGGTCAGTCCTTTCGTAAGCAGAACCAATGACCTGCCTTTTCAGCTGCCAGTGGACTCTCGTCTGGCAGCTCCTTTGGGAGGAAGATTGTCTCTTTTCAAAGAAAATTGGGATTTAATCACTCAAGACAGATGGGTGCTGGATATCATTCATCACGGGTACAGATTTTATTTCCACACAATGCCCCTTTCAAAGGCATGCCAGATGTTCCTCCTCCACAAAGAAAAGAGGCTCACAAGCAAGTTTCTCAGTTACTCCAGATAGGGGCTATTCAGCCAGTCCCTGTGTCAGAAAGGGGCTTGGATTTTATTCTCGCCTGTTCCTAGTACCAAAGAAGGGGAACACGTGGAGACCAATTTTGGATTTATCTATCCTCAACACTTATCTGGACATTCCCAAGTTCAAGATGTTGACGTTACAGCAACTGTTACCTCTGCTGGGCAAGGATCACTGGATGGTAACTTTGGATCTCAAGGAAGCTTACCTTCATGTGCCCATAAGGCTAAGTTGCAGAAAGTATCTGCGGTTTCGAACTGGAGATTTTCATTATCAGTTCTCTGCATTGCCCTTTGGCTTATCTACTGCCCAGAGTATTCACAAAGGTTCTGGCTCCAGTGATAGCTTACTTCAGGCTTCAAGGCATTCAAATTTATCCTTACTTGGACGACTGCCTGATTCTGGCTCAAGAAAAGGAACACCTTCTACAGCATCTGGAATATGTCATAGCAGTGCTAAGATGCCTAGGGTATTCTGTGAACGAAATAAAGTCCAGTCTAGTACCCTCTCAAGACATGTGCTTTCTGGGTGTGAGACTGAATACAGCAGCCCAGATGGCCTTTTTAACCCCGGACAAACAAAAGAGTCTGTCACTTTACTTCCATCAACTATCTCATCAGTCCGTGCTGACTGCAAGGACAGTCCTTCAAGCATTAGGGTTCATGGCATCTTGTATTCTGGTGCTTCCCAATGCCAAACTGCATATGAGGAAGCTGCAATGGTATCTCAAAATGTATGGACACAGCACTGCCAAGATTTGGACACTGTCATTCAAATAATACCTTGCCTTCAAAAGGAATTCTTGTGGTGGGCTCAGGAATGTCACCTAAACAAGGGACTCTCTGTGACCCGGCCAGAGGCGAGTCAGATTTTAACGACAGATGCCTCGGACACTGCTTGGGAGCTCATCTAAATGGAAAGTGGATACAAGACAAGTGGCCTGCCAGACTACAGCATCTACATATCAACATGAAGGAGATGTTAGCAGTCCAGTTTGCATTGATGGCGTTCAAGGAGTTACTTCTTCCAGGGCAGGTGTTGATTCTGACAGACAACACAACTGTCATGTGGTACATCAACAAGCAAGGGGGAACACATTCTTATCCTCTATGCAGGCAAGCAATGATTTTATGGGAGACTGCGTTAAGCCTGCAACTGACTCTTCAGGCAAGGTTTCTGCCAGGAGCACAGAACTCCTAGCAGATGTATTAAGCAGACAAATCATGGATCCCCACGAGTGGAAACTGGATCTTCATGTATTTCAGAAATTGACAGTGTCATGGGGAACTCCAGACATAGATCTGTTCGCTTCTCCACTAAACCACCAGCTGCCAAAGTATTGCACAAAGGGGTTTCATCACACAGCTTGGAAAGTGGATGCTCTGTCTTTCAGTTGGAAAAACCTTCATGTCTATGCCTTTCCACCTCTACCTCTTCTTCCAAAGGTATTACTAAAGGTCAGACAGGACAGGCCAAGGATGATTTTGATAGCTCCAGATTGGCCTCGGCAACACTGGTACCCACTTCTAAGGAGTCTTGTAAAGAAGCCTCCATGGCCTTTACCTCTGATTCCTCATCTGTTATCTCAGAAGGACGGTCATCTGCTCAATGTCAAGCTTCAATCTCTTCATCTCACAGCTTGGCATATTCTGTGTTGAAGCATGGTGGGTCTCAGCTTCCTCAACAAGTTTTAAATGTGATTATGGAAGCTAGAAGGCCTAGTACTAGGAGAGTGTACGCAGAAAAATGGAAGAGATTTTTATTTTGGAGTACAGCAAAGAATTTGGAGATTTCAGAGCCTAATTTGAGTGTGGCTCTTCAATATCTTACTGAATTATTGGACAAAGGTTTGTCTTTCTCTTCCATAAAGATTCATGCTGCAGCAATTTCAGCTCACTATGATTGTGACCCACCTTTGTTTTCGCATCCTTTGTTCAAGCAGTTTCTTAGAGGGGCAAAGAATATAAGACCCCACGTAGAGCTCCTACTCCTGCTTGGGATCTCAATTTTGTGTTGGAAAAACTTACTCTACAACCTTTTGAGCCTGCAGCTACTGCTGAATTGAAATATTTGTCATGGAAGACTGCTTTTCTGTTGGCTATTACTTCTGCGAGAAGGGTGTCTGAGTTGCAGGCCCTTATGGCAGTAGAGCCCTTTTGATTTTCCATAAGGACAGGGTATCATTACGTACTAATCCTTCCTTTATGCCTAAGGTGGTTTCTAGTGTGGCTTTAAACCAAACTATTCATTTGCCTACGTTTTTGCAGATCCTCAAAATAAAGGGGAAAAGATTTTGCACACTTTAGATGTACACAGGCAATTGCGTTATTATTTGAGCAGGACTAAAGATTTTAGGCAGTCTCAGCAGTTACTTGTTTCTTTTGCTTTAAGTTCACAGGGCAAGCCTGTGTCAAAACAAACTATTTCTAGGTGGATTGGCTTTTGCATTGCATTTTGTTATTCCCATCATGGCAAAGAGGTTCCAGCTGGGATTAGGCCTCATTCCACTAGGGCTACTGCCACTTCAACAGCATTTCTAAGGGGTGGCAACTAAGGATATTCTGGAAGCAGCTACTTGGAGTTCAGTGCATACTTTCTCTAGGCATTATCACCTGCCTATATACTCTAAGACTAGAGCTGGTTTTGCCACAGCTGTTTTACAAGGCATGTTGTCAGCTCCTGCTACTTTATAATTTGCCAGCCTCCTTACCTCTGCTTTGGGATTCTACCCAATTGTCAGGACTGCAGCAAGGGAAGACGAAGAACATAGTACAGTTTTGTACCTACCATAAATGTAGATGTTCGAGGATTCCCTTGCTGCAGTCCAATTTACTCCCTCCTTCCCTCTGTGTTTCAGGGTGGTTGTGTAGGTGAGTTTACATGCTTATATTTTTTGTATATATTTCTGTATATATTGTACATGTTTTTTGGTGCAGGTTGTTTTTGGGACTTGTCTTTTTGGGTCTTCTGACATCTGGGGCAAGAAAAGACTGAGGAAATGACGTCGGTCATGCGCATTAGTACCCTGACGTACTGACGTCAGTCTAAGGCGCCATGACCGACGTCAGCCTTATACTCTGGTATTCGGGCCGACTGGGACGCGGACTATACCCAATTGTCAGGACTGCAGCAAGGGAATCCTCGAACATCTACATTTATGGTAGGTACAAAACTGTACTTTTAATATAATCATTTAAAATTGTAAAGTGCACATTGCTTTCTTAATTGTTGTTAAATGTACTAATTGCTATCATTTGTTTTTTGTTATATACTGTTATTTTTGTTCTCGTTTTGGTACTTATATCTCTCTTCCACTTTCTACTCCTTGGCAAATTATTTCACCTGTGCAGTAATTGCAAACGGTCAGTTTGTGATCAGTGTAGCGTCCGCAGTGGTGGTGCTGCGGTAACGTTGTCGCCTCACAGTAAAACGCTGTCCGGTTCGATTCTCAGCTAGAGCGTCTTCTGCGTGGAGACATGCGTGAATGGGCGTACCTTCATTGAAGGTTGTGCGTCAGGGCTGGCAACTCTGCTGTGGCAACCCTTAACCGGGAAAAGCTGAAAGACACAACAACAACAAAAGTTTGTGATCAGTGTATTAGCCCAGTAAATGAATGTAAAATAAAATAAAAAGCTAACTTTGTAACTAGAATCATGGGTGACTACTTTAATCTGTAGGTAAAGTTGTTATATTAATTATCAGTTTGTGCAGTATGATGGATCATAACTGATACAAAGGGTGATAGGCAAAATGGGACAGACATACATGCAGGATTCACGATATTCGCCAGGGGTTATACTAGGCTAATGACTTGGTGGGATGCTTTTTAAGCCTAGCTATGCTTCCCAGAGGTGAGAATCAAACTGTGTGTACCTTGTTTCTATAAGGTAAACAACTTGGCCAATATACAAATCCCTCCCAAAAGTTATGCCGAAACCCGGGATTGAACCAGGGACCTTTAGATCTTCAGTCTAACGCTCTCCCAACTGAGCTATTTCGGCTTATGTTAACTTAAACAAAACCCTATTTTTTTCCTTGCAGCCTTACATCATACACTGTCTCAGGGGGAATAGAAGCCATTTCTCTCTGGTTAGGGAAAGGATTTTATTCAAAAATGTTTTTGGTGTTAAAGAAAATTCCTCTAGATTAGTTCTGGATCTTTATTTCTCTCCTTTGATAATCACATTGCCACAGTAGTCAGGAAATCCTTCTACGTGGCACTCCTCATCACAAAAGGTTTCTCATCCAGAAAAAAGAGGTCATTGTTCCCCTCTACTCACCACTCATTAGCCCCATTATAATGTACAACGCCCCTTTTGGTATGTACCTCACAAGACATCTACAACAACTGGAAAGGCCACAGAAATACCTCACAAAGAGGATTACCGGCCTTAAACAGATGTCCTATGCAGACCGTCTCAAAAAACTCCAGCTTTACTCTGTCACATATCACCTATTCAGAGGTGATCTCTGCCTAACATACAAAGCTATGTCAACTGGACATGCTGCACTTAAAGAAATCCGAATCCCTCTGAGCTACACACTCTAGGGACCTAAACCTTGTTACCAAAATAAACAGAACACGGCGGAGGGATAGATTCCTGTCTCAAAGACTTCCCATACTATGGACTAAACTACCTATTTATATCAAACAAAGCTCCTCATTAGCATTCTTCAAGAAAAATCTTGATGATTTGATGGGAAATTGGAAATTCACCCCGGAGATCACTTCTGTGGCTCTGCTCGACAGTGGCACAGGAAATAATTTTCTTGGGTGGCAAAAGCCAGGGTACATTTTTGGCTGGGCTTGTATAGGCCCTAGGGCCTATAGCCTAGTACCTACTTATGAACCTATTAGTTTGTGATAGTGGCCACATTCAAAATGCTTTCACTTCTCAACCTGCTAACCCTTGATCGTTTGAGTTTTATAGTAACCTTAGATTTAAAAAATCCATATCATCACATTCCTATTCATCCAGATTTCAGGAGTTTCTTAAGGTTTTGTGTGTCTGTGTTACATGATGAATTATGCGCTTTACCATTTGGGCTATCCACTCCTCCCAAGTGTGTTCACAAAGTGTCAACCTTTTTCCACTAGTTAGATGACTTTCTTATCTTTGCAGGTTCTTTTTCAAAGTTTCTGGAATCTCTTTCCTGGGTAAGAGATTCCCTACACTGGCTGTGATTCTAAGAGAACGTTCAAAAGTGTTTTTTGACTCTGTCACACAAGATTATATTTCTGGTGGTTGACTCGTGCTTGATTCCTTAGTACAAAGAGCTTTTCTTCCACAGGAAAAATATGTATATATTTCCATCTGCTGCAGGGGTTTTCCACTCAAACTTTTGAGGTTTCTGGGTCTCCTAGCATCCATCATTCTCATGATACCTCTTACAAGACTCCACATGAGAAAGGCTTAAGGATATCTAAAGTCTCTTTGGTCCCAGCATCAACACCTATTGTGTTTTCAAATTCTAGTCCTGGAGCTGTGAAAAGAGAAATCACTTGGTGGCGACATCAACTATCTCTGAATCCAAGTCTTCCATTCTCTACTTCTGCTCCAAAGCAGTCCATTAGAGTCACCTCAGATTTTGCTTGAGGAGCAGTGTTAGGAGGAATAAAAGTACAAGGTCTCTGAGACAGGAAAGACAGTCCTAAGTACATAAATATAAAAGAGATGCTAGGTCTTACAAAAGCTGTCAAAGTCTCTGAATTATGTGTTGTTCCCAGGACCTCCCTGAGTAGTTACAGGCAGTACCACAATGATGTGGTACATAAACAAGCAAGTGGAAAACAGAGTTTAGCCCCTTTGTAGACTAGTCATGTTAATATGGGATATAGTTTTACAGCACTGTCTCACTCTTATGGTATCTTACATTCTGTTGGAGCAAAATTTTGACAGAGAGGCTGAGTAGAATGATTGGAAACTGGATCATGATGTCATCCAAGATTTTGTCCATCTGCAAGGAATTCCTTATGTAGATAATTTTTCCTCCTCTCTAAGCAATCATTTGGCAAAATTCTGTTACAGGACTCCATGCAAGATAGCCTGGGAGACATATATATATATATACATATATATATATATATATATATATATATATATATATATATATTTTTTTTTTCCTTGGATAGGAATGTTCCTGTCTGCTTTTCTACTGAGTCAACAGAACATGCTGGAGGGGATAGGTTCATAACCCAGAGACTGCCCATGCTCTGGAATAGACTTCCTATACATATCAAGCAGAGCACCTTACTGGCCCTCTTCAAGAGAAATCTTGATCACTGGATGGGAAATAGAAAGTTCACCTCGGGGATCACTCCAGTGACTCTTCTTGATAGAGGCACTGGGAACTAATGTCGGACGGCACTATGCCAGGGGACTTCTATGGGCTAGGCTTGTAAAGGCTCCAGGGCCATTAGCCTAGTACACACCTATAATTCGCTTACACAAATTCAGGGGTGTGTGATACATCCTGATACCAAGCAACTACAAGTAAATGCCTGGATGATGGGGTCTTAAAATGACAGTCCCAGGGATTTTTTGTTTTGATTCTTGTCTGTTTACATTTTTATTGTGCCTTTCTGAGCATGCTCAGTGTTGTTTGCGGTAGCTGGGGGAGGGGTGCCTTCAGGAAGTTTCATAGATGTGTCCAGATTCCTTCTCAAATTGCTGTTGCACTCATAACAACAGTCCCTTAAGCCATTGATTAGATTAGATTAGCTTGTGCATTTTATTGTCAGAGAAAAGTTTCCTTTTAGGGATTTTATGACCTGACTGCTACCTCTACCACCTCTCTTGAAAACATATGAATAAAGCAAGATTAAATATTACTTCAAATCACACTGGATATGTCCCTGTACCAACCCTGACTAGCGCACTGTCCATCTCACACACCTCTCCTCTATATGTGTCTTCTCTTCAGCCACCCCTCTCAATATCGCAATGGTCAAAACCATAACTAAAACTACTGAATGTATTCTTCATCCTGAAGGTAATATGCTGTTACTACCTGTTTATACATACTTGCATTGATATGTAAGCCCATAGCCGGCCTTAGGCATAGGCCAACTAGGCTGCTGCCTAGGGCACTGGTCTAGCAGGGGCGCATTTCCAGTATTTATTTGGTGTAGGTAGACCAGGATGGGGGCACCAGGTAGTGTGGTGGGGGCGCCGTGGAGCCCTTTTGCCTAGGGCACTAGTTGACCTAGGGTGTAAGCCTCAGGCGTTATGTGGTGTTGTATTGCTTTGTTCTGTAACCTATGAGTAAATGTAACGTGGGTGTAAATTCCATACACCAATTGTTCTGACAATAGTATTGTGTACATATACATTGGAGCTTTTCTCCCCGGGCCTCCACTGAAAATGGATATTAATCCAGTCAGACCATCCCGGTTAACAAATGTAAAATAAAATAAATAAAATAAAACATCAGTGAAAAGACCTTCCTGTTTCTTTGATCGCTTATCTCATTTTCTGCTAATTCTGAGTGCTGGTTGACTGCAGTGATTTTTGTCAGTAGTAGATAGCTACTGAGTGAGGTACGTTTCAAATAGCAGTAGAAACAGTCTTTCTATTCTTCATTCCACAGAGAGTATATTTTATTTTGCTCTGATTTCTGAATGTTTGTCTAGTGTAATGACTTTTTGACTTTATAGTAATTCTGTAAAAGCATGCGTGTGTGAGGCAAAGTTATGGCATTACTACACCTTCCATTTGTTTCATTTTGTGTGCTGATTTCTGAATACTAATAGTGAAGTGCAGATTTTATGATCTCACTGCTTGCATCTCTGTAGAAGCATGAATGGTATGAAAATCAACCATTAGTAAACACACACTTGAGATATTTTCCTTTCATTTCATGATTTATTTTGTAATGTAACAAAACAAGAGTCAGTCAGACGATTTTAGTACACTTTAATAAAATTAAAAAAAGGATAAAAAGACGAGCGCTTTCGCAACAAATGTTGCTTCTTCAGATCTGTCAAACGATTCAGAATACAAAGTTTATATAGCATAATCTAATCAATGCTACCACATGAGCACAATTAATGCTTTAAACCTCTGGATCTTAAGGATGGTATTAAAGGAATAGTCTCATTTAATCCTGTTCACCTATTAGGTGATAGCATAAGGATCCAGTTAATTTTGTTTTGTTACTGTGCTCATTCGGAGTCCGGTATGCCATGAGATGCTTCACCTATGGAACCCGCGGATGTCTCTACCTTGGATGGGTCCGGAGCCGCTGTGCAGGCACCGGCTTCTGAGGGTGTATTCAGGCCTACAGATTTGTATATTAAACCGACACCACCTTCAATATTAAGGTCAAAATCTCGATCTATGTCTAAAAAACTGATGCCCAAGCCACATGTTCAGGCCTTTATGCCTAAAAAACAAATGATCAAAATGGCTGAAGATTTAATTACTCTAATCAGGGCTAGTCAACCCCCCTTCTAAGAGGCCTAGGGCTGAACTTGACTATGAATCTTCTGAACAGGACTCTGTTTCTTCTGACTTGTGAGTGTTTGTCTATGGTTCCCCATTTAGTCTTTTGAAATTTAGCATTGTAAGCTGTTGATGAAATGAGATTCAGTGAAATGAGTTGTCAGTATTGTGAAATTTAGGTGATTTGGTCTCAGTGACATGAAAGTCAGTGAAATGGGATTTCAGTGATCTGAAGTAGACCCCTTATATCTTGATCTGAATATCATTGTTTTGATTTTCTTATCATTCAGAATATGCTTATTGTTTGTGAGCCATTGAGAATGGACATAATAGTCCTGTCGTATCGTTTTTTGTCAGTGTAGAATGAGTTGGGGATGTGTCTTTCTGGTATTGATGATTTTTTTTTTAATCGAGTTACTGAGTTACATTTTGATTTTTGGAGTTTTTCTGTGAAAGTTTTCCGTGCTAAATAACTTTTTTTTGGGGTGGGATGGTGGCAGTTTGTTGGATTTTCTAGTCTGTGTGAGTGTGAGGGGTCTGCGAATAAATGTGAGGTCCCAGTGATCTGCAACAGCTTTTTGCCATGCATGAAGCAGGTTTAATACATAAGTAGCTAGCACATCAATTGTTCAGTTTTCCTTGTCCATTTTACTAATCTGTGTGTTTGTGTGTGTGTGTGTGTGTGTGTGTGTGTGTGTGTGTGTGTATATATATATATATATATATATATATATATACACACACACACACACACACACACACACACACACACACACATACACTACTTACATTTCTTTCACATGCACACGTGCACCTTGATATCATTTCAACTAATGATGCTTCAAGAGCATTACGACTTCTCAGAATGGCAGTTAAGTTTTCAGAATATGCAACATTGCTAAACATCTCGTTACTGTAAACTGATATATGCAGCATTTTAAATGGCATTTTAATTCTGACAGTTCAAATTTTAGCATTTCTGTAGTTTTATCTTTCATTTCTTTCAAGTCTTTGATTATCTGTACATCTGTTTGACTTTCTGAACAAGCTTCCATAACTGGAAAACATAGGGGATTTAGTGGTCTGTATAGCTGATGTTGACATAGAAGGAATCTGTTAGCCAAGAATAGTGTGAAGGATACTACATGCAGATTGAGAGGAGTGAGTATAATGAGAATCTTGGGCAGCATGTTATAACATGGTGACTGAGCAACTGAGGAGAATGCAACATTCTCTCTATACTACCCAGTACAGAATCTGAAGAAAGTACTCAGGGAATCCTGGACACAGTAGCTGAATCATGGGCTTATAATGGATTTATAGCTGGGCTAATGTAACAGAGTATTGAGTACAGAAACTTGGTACTGACCAGAGTAGAGTACAGAGCAGAATTTTATTTGAAAAGTGCTATATGCAAAATGAGGAAACAAGAGAAAGTGCATCTGTGACTGTATGTATGCACATCCATATTTGTGTTTGTGAAAAAGGAATGTATGTGTGTGTGTGTCTGTACATTTATTTACATTTGTTGACCGGGAGTATCCGACTGGACGTAGGTCCATTTTCAGCGGAGGCCTGGGGAGAAAAGCTCCACAGTTAAAATAAACAGACAGTAGTTACATTGGATTACATAGCGATTAACAATTTAACATAGCAATTACTTACAACATATTTACAGATGGAGAACAAAGTACATCAGTAGACAACTATAATCTTTATCTGTGAGTACATAACAGACAGTAACAAATGTTACAATAAGAAGTTTAGGCTTATGAGCATCTGAGCTTGCTATAATCAAGGTAGTTAGTGGAGTGGAAAGAAAGGTAGTGGTTGGATGGGGTGGGTGATATTAGAGTGGGAGTTGCAAGGGCATAGCCAGCATGTTTTTAGGTGTGCTTTTAGTAAAGTTTTGAAGTGGGTGCATGATGGTATGGAGGTAATTGTGGGTGGGAGGGAGCTCCATAATTTGGCTATGGTGCAAGAGAAAAGTGCTTCACCAGCAGAGTTATTGGCTTTAGTGATCTGCAAGTGATTTTTGTTGCTGGATGTTAGTGGTCTGGTGGTGCGATAGGGTTGGAGTAGATTCTAGAGGGATGGGACATTTAATGGATGGTTTACTAGTTTGTGGGCGAGTGAGAGTTGATACCATTGAAGGAGGTGAGGGAGTTCAAGCCAGCCCAGTTCAGCAAGTGAGAGACAGTGGTGACTACGGTAGGATGCCCCTGTGGCGAATTTGGCGATTTCGTTGTAGCAGGTCTCTAGCTTGTTTAGATCGCATTGCCTTAGGTTGGTATATATTGTAGAGGCATAAAGTAGGGTGGAGATAAGGTGGGAATTTGCTATTTAAATCTTTGCTGCTTTGGTGAGGAGTTGCTTATTTATGTATAACGCTCCTAGTTTTTTGTGGACTTTTTTTTATAGTCATGGATATGTGAATGTCATATTTTAGTTTATTGTCTATTTCCACTCCTAGCAATTTGGTGTGTTCAGTTGGGTATATAGTGGCGTTGTCTTTTGCTGTGATGTTAAAGTGAGAGTTGTTTTGAGTATGTTTGGTGGGTTGGAAGATGAATAGTTTAGTTTTGTTTGGGTTGAGTATTAATTGGACATCGGATAACCAAGTTTCAACAGAGGAAAAGGCTTCCTGTGTGACTTTTTGTAGTTTGGGTAGGGACTGGGCTGAGCAGATGATGATTGAGTCATCTGCGTATTGTATGAGTGTGCCATGTTTGGTGGCAGAGGCTAGATTATTGGTGAAAACAGAGAAGAGTAGAGGTCCAAGGATGGATCCATGGGGAACCCCTATGGAGACAGGTAGTTGGGGAGATATGTCATTCTGCTGTACAACTGATTGTTGGCAGTCAGACAGGTAACTCTGAAACCAGTTGATGACTGATTGAGAGAAGGATAGGTTATTGAGGACAGAGATAAGTTGTTTGTGTGGGACCATGTCAAATTGCTTTAGATAGGTCTATTTTCTATTTATATTATATTTATATTCTTAGTATCTGAAACTTATGAGCATCAGTGTTACAGCTGTGAATATAACTTGTTCTAAGCAGCTGTCCCAGATTTGAATCTAGATCACTGCAAGATTTTTATTACAGAGTATTGACACTAGATGCCAGAGGGTTTGCGTGCATATTGGGAGTTTGGCACTGGGATCTGTTTATCCAGCTTATGTCACTTAAGGGGCTTGAACCATCTCATCCCAACATTTCTGATATAAACAATCTAACATTCTGACAAAGGTGCTTTCTATTTTTCATGTACTTCTGACTTCAGGCTCCCCAGTGCAACTGTCTCAAGCTGTGGTCATACCTTGTTTTGACCCACACTGAAAAGTAGGTTTCCTTTCTGAGACAGCCCTATTTAGAATGAGGCTTCCAGTTCTCAGGGGTAGGTTTCTTGGGGTTCTATCTGCCATGCTCCTCTAAGTGAGACATTTTGTGGCTCACAGTGACATTTTTCTTGTAAGTTCCACCTACCTCTGATATGCTGGGGATGTGTCACAGGAGGGCATGTAATTGTGCTGCAGAAGAAATACCTCTACCTCCAAGGTGATGTGTTGCTCTTTTGCCAGCCTTACACCAAAGCAATAGCTGTCACGGCCTTGTCATCACCATTGGGATGCATGAAATAGCTACACCCCAGAAGGCTGTTCTGCCTCAGGAAAGAGGCAGTCATCTTTCTTCTTCTTCCTCCATCCTGCCACCTCCAACAGGTGTCTAAGATGCTAATTCAACGTAACTCACCTGTGTCATAGTTAGGGTTTGGCCATTTGTGCCAGCGGAGCTGCCTGCGTACACACCAGTTATCTATTTTTTTTTTTTTTTTTTGGTTTGTTTTTTTTGAGTTTATGGCTTCAGGGGAGGGAAGAAAAATAGTGTGCGGAATTACTGTAAAGTAAAAGTATGGCTTTTTTATTTAGGCTTTTCACTTTTTATAGTACTAGTTCAGGAAAGAAATATGCATTTGCATTTTGTAACATTTTTTCAGTTTTGTGATTTGTTTATTTTTGGGATGGAAATTAAAAATATTCTTTTCTTAATTTTTTTAATTATATTAAGAAATATTTTCTTTTATCTGACTGGTAAGTGTTCCACTGGAATGTATTTTGATTGACTGAACATCTGATTTAACTGCTGGACATAGTTTTGAATTTTTTTGTGGGTTTAAAAATAATTCAATATAGATGGGTAAATAGTTTTTATTACAGATTTGTAGGCATGAGTTTCCAAGGCATGAGACATCTGGATTAGATATGCGTGAAAGATAGTTTTATCTGTCAGCTTGTTGGTAGGTTTGAAGCAGTGAGCGGTAACCTGCTTAAATCATAGTGTAGATTTGGTCCTCTACTTTCAGTGGTTTGTGTGCAGCATTCGCTAAAGACCATTGGTGTGCAAATGGTAATGGAGGATTGAATAAGACAGTAATTTGTAGAAAGATTGTGGGTTATAGTGGTGTTTTTCTGTTGGGTGCAGTCGTCATTTTAGGAGATATTTAATATGCTTATTTTATTTAGGCTCCAACATTAATATATTGTGAAGGAGGGTAGCGGAGAAAGTATGTTTATGATTTTATTTTATTGTATTTTATTTTATGCTTTGAGTGTAGTATGTACCTAGTTGCTGCATTGTTTTCAAAGGGATGTATTTGTTAATGTCGTCCTTTTGTGTGGGAATGTTTCACCCTCCATTCTTTGTAGTAAGTGATGATATGGCCAGGACAGTGCTTTCATTTCTGTTTTAAGTTGTGATTTAATTTCCATTTTGCTTGCTCTTTTCCTTGTGATTCTTGTTTACTGTCAATTCTTCATCTGACTTTGTAGGATATTTTGTTTGATTGGTTTACAGTTTAATGACATGAAAATTTTACCTGATTAATTTGCATTTCTATGACAGAAACACTGTATCTTGTGCTGCTATATATCTCTGTAGACTCTGATAGAGTTGTGTATGTTGTTTTTGTAGGGGGTTGTATCAGTCATTTTTTTCTTTGATTTTAGGCTTTTTGGTTTCTTTGTAGAAAGTTGTTTTAGTGGTTGCTTTGAATTTTGCACTTGGCTCAGCTCTGGGTTCACTTGACATGATTTGTTGCTTTGGAGAAGAGGTGTTTTTTATTTTATTAAAATTAGTTTGTACTGTAGTGTTGATGGTGGTTTATCGCATAAATAGGACAGGATAAGTTTATGTGATAGGCACAGGATGGTGATAAATTCCACTTATTACTGCTATGTCTTCCTGTACCTGGGGGACCATCCTTACCATATTCTCAGCTAGCAGGAAGTTTGATAAATTATAGAAGAAAAAGGCTGTGTTGCAGAAGCTTCTCATTCTGATAGAAGGCTCACATAGAAATCTAAGTCCTAGTTCTTAGACTGTAAACCCTGTCTCAATAACATTGGCAAGACTTCAGACTATAAGAACTGTCCCTGAGTTCACAGTCTGGGGCCTGGAACTTTGAGTAATAGAGGGCCTTCTTCCACCTTGGTTGTCTTTGCATTCTCCTTCTCATGTCCAACACATTTTTGGTGGACCAGTGGATTTCATTTGGGCTCTTTTATTCAAATGCCAACTATTGTGTCTAAGCAGAACCCTTTTAGTGTTTGAACAGTGTATGATCACAGCTGCTTGTAAACAACCACTTCCTGATGACTTCTATTTTTTTGTCAGATCTTGAGTCCTTACAGTATTTCATAGATGAAGGATTGTTTCTTGTTTGTACATTCTTATCATAGTGATGTTGTTGGATGGAAGGGGAATGTTTTATTGTTCCTTGAGGCAGCATTCCAAATGTGGTTGAAGCTGTGTTGCCCCTGCACTGGCCCAGTAATCAAGGAGCCTCAATCCTCACCACTGGCAACAGCTAGTGAACATACACACTGGGAGGATAAAGTACAGACACAGTACAGTACAATTTCCCTTAAGAGCACACAGAGATCACAGTAAGTCTGGGGCTGGTTTCTCCCTCTTTCTCCAGATCTCCAATAAGACTCCCCGCTGGTACAGCTTTGGAGTTGAGTCCTTAGCCAGGATTCCAAGCCAAGTCCTCCTAACACTCTCTCTGTCCAACCAGTGCTTTGTATCCCTGCCCAAGTAGCTGGCACACACACACACACACTTTGAGATTTGATTTATACACAAACACACACCTGGGGAAGGCTGGCACAGTTTTACTAGTTATGCCCACTTCTACCCAGACTATAAGATAGTTATCACTGCCACCAGAATCCCTTATCAATTACTTTAAGGCTATAACCAAAGGGTGTCCAATTCTACTGTGTAATGTTACTATTAATCCAAATGGTAGTTTTGACCAAGAACAAGGTTATTTAGGAGTGGCCTGTACAGTGTCACCAAATACATTTGCAAGTACTCTAAAAGCTTAAATATGTCTCATAAGTATCAGCCACAAAGATTGGTTGAATATATTTAATAATAAATAAAAGAGCAAGACAATACTCAGAAAACAAAGAGAGTTACTTCAGAGTTCAAAATCACAGGAAATATCTTAAAACAACATTGCAGGACAGTCTCAAAACTAATCTTTACTATATTCCTATCTATATGTAAGAACGATAATATGTCCTGAATCTTACTTACAGACAGGCAAGTGAAGGTGATGATGATGAGTGGATGCTCTTGCTAGGTCCAAGACAAAATACAAAATGGACAGTGTCTCTCTCTCTCTGAGAGAGTTCTTAAATCAATATCACATTTTACTGCTGGGTTAGCCTGGATGGCATCACTTTTTGTCACCTGTCATCAGTTCCCATGCTAAACCAGAAGCTAATAGGATTTAACATGTCTGTGTTAAAAATACATACCTCTCAGGTGTTTGCCAGGTCTTGGAAGTTGTAAAACAATAAAACACTTTACATTTTAAACCTAGTAATTACTTTTCTTTCAAGACAATAGAAAAACTTCTATCTCTAGACATTGTGTCTGCTGTTGAACTGAAACTGAGAGATAACATATTTTGTTTATGGCCTAGCTATAAAGTAACTTAACCTCAACTATTCTTAAGTTCTGCACGTTAATCTTCTATGTTCCAGCAGGGTATGCTGTGGTTACATTCTTGAAGCTTAGTAGTGTACAAATCATGTTCAACACACACTTCTGTACCAGTAGTTTAATGTACACATAACATATAGTTCTGTATAAATCATATCAGTATTCACAAATTACATAGAATTATTTACAGAATTCCAGATAGCTGGGCTGGCAGCATGACAGAAGCAATTCTGATGAAATTGGGATATTTGTTTGTAGCCTGAAGCCTATCAAAATATGAGCAGGTGACAGTCCCAATGGCTGTAGAGAAGTATTCTGCATTTCCAGTGGTGTAAAGGCATGTATGTATTCTGGACCAGTGGTAATGTGACATAATTCCCATTCCAATGCAAATCCCTGCAATTCTGAATTAGTAAATTGTGAATGATTACCAGAAATAACAGGTTTGGATATCACATGTTTGACAAAAAAGACTAATTTATTATACTAATCATAGTTCTTCCAGAGTTAGAAAGAACTTGAGGGGAAAGCATTTTTGTTATTTAGGTTGCTAACACTGAATGATACTACACTGATTTTTGCCATATTGGAATTTTTAGCCTGAGTAGACTGATATTGCCTAAACAGGAACTATGGTATAGAGAAAGTCTTAGGATGCAGAAGTCCAAATGAGATAGATGAAGCCCATCCTTATCAAAACAAGGTATTAGCAGCACAGATGTGTGTGACATAAGGGACAGATTAATTTTCTGTGGCTCTAGCATTGCCCAGTTCAGGTTCAGGAGAGCGAAACTCTTTAGGGGCAGGGGAAGTCAAGGGCGTAGAAACAGTTGCCAGTGTTGATACATCTCCCCTGGGAATTCTTCCACCACTGTAGTGCATGTAAAGAGACAGAAGGCCCACCACATTGCAGGGCAGCATTCTCTTGAGTGTTTCCACCTGAGATGGTGTACATGGTTAGATTGCATAGGATGTTGATTGTGGGGTACTAACTTAGGTTATTAGTAACGCTGCCATTCCTACCTCTGTTCAGCCACCCAAAGATCCTGATTTTGAAGGGAATCTGGAATCTGAGATTTCAGAAGATGAAGAGGTTCAGAAACTCAAACAGATGTTTTCATTTTCCCAAATGCTGGCTAAATTTGGGGATGTATTCAGTTGGGAGCAATCTTTGGCTTCTCCCGGGATTAACTGGGTAAATGAACTTTTGGAGGAAGAGACCCCAGATATGGCAACCTCCCCTCCGTTGATCCCAGCACTGGAGGATGTTTTTAAGAAAACTTGCATTTCTCCTGTGCTGAATGAGTCTCTGCTTAAAAGGTATTTAAGAAATTGAGGGCATGCTCAACATACCTGGTGTCTAAGCACCCCTTGTCTGTGGACCCTGCTTCTGTGTCCCCAGTGATCGCTTCCAATAAAAAGACTATGTCTTTATTAAACCTAGTCCCCTCAGATAAAATAGACAAGTTGCAGGAATCTCAGGGGAAAAGAGCTGGCAAAGTCCAGCATAGTAGCTTTTAGAGTGTTTAACTACCAGTGTTTTATGTGAGTTTGTGCTGAAATGTATGCATAGTTCAGACAAATTCACTGCATCATTACCTGCTGAAAATAAAGTCTCTGTTAAAGGTATTGTTTCCAGTGTTTCTCAGGCATTCTAAATGTGCATTAAGGAGTGCAAGGGGCCAGTATTGTTTCTAGAAATGTAACAACAATTGGTTGCTTCACGGCACAGTCAAACTTTTCTTATGAGTTAAAAATGAGATTGTGAATGCACTACTTGATTCTGATTGTGTTTTTAATGACAGAGGTAAAGTGATGCAATGAGTGTCAGATGTTTCCTCTTCCCAAGCTTCTTTCCATTAAGTAGGATAATTTTTGGCAGCCTGTTGACTGTACCAGAATTTCTTATTCCCTCCTATACTCCGGAAAATGCTGGACCTTCACATTTTGCCTTACTTGGATGACTTGCTGATTTGTGCAAAGTCTGTATCCAGTTGTTTGGAATCATTAGAGAAGGTCTGGACCTTACTCTCCCAGCTGAGTGAACCATTGGAAGACATGTCTGACAACCTTGCAAAGGCTTAATCAACAATGACTAGAGAATGGCCTTTCTTCTGGAAGACAAGGTCTTGTCTTACCAAACAGTATTTCAGGAATTCTCCAGAAGGAACATTGTCTCTGCAAGAGAATTCCAAAAATGATGGGATCCATGATTCTCACAATACCACTAGTCTGTCTCCACATGAGAACATTTCAGTGTTATGTCTGGAACTGCTGGAACCAGCACTTATATTCCTGGAATGTCAGTTGCCAGTGCTGCCCTTCACCAGATGAGAGTTACATTGGTGGAGAACTCAGTTGAGTAGGAATCCAGAATTTACCTTCTTCCCTCCTGTTCTTGCACTATCTGTCGATTATGTCTGACTTTGCTTGGTGAGCTGTGTCAGTGGGAGTGCAAGTTCAGGCCACTTGGAGGCCCAAGATCACATGGAATCACATTAATGTCAAGGAAATGTGTGCAGTGATCCATGCCTTGAAAGCCCTTTACCAGCTGGTTACCACATTGATATGGTTCCTCAACAAACAAGGGGGTACAAGCTCATACTCTCTGTGCTGGTTGTCAGTGATGGCCTAGGAGCTGATTCTACAGCATTTTATGACTTCTCGGGCATCATACATTCTGTCAAAGCAAAATGTTGTGACAGACATCCTGGGCAGACCTGCTCGAGTGACAGCTCAAGGCAGTGGTGTTCCAGGATCTAGTCCATATACATATGGCTAACAGAAGGAAAAACTAAACAGACATAATAAACTCGTAGCATTTCAAGCACAAATAAGAAAACAGATTAGTTTGTCAGAATGAGAACTTAACAGACATTATAAAGTCATAACATTCAAGCACATATTTTGCAAAACTGCACAATTTGTCATAATAAAAACTCAACATACATATTATAGTCCTAGTGTTCAAGCATAAATTATATAGAAAGCCTGATAATAGGAAGATGCAGCATTATTTACATAATAGAGGATTATCACAACGATTATTAATATTCTAGAGGTCATGAAATATGGTAACAGATTTTATTGGTGAAGGAGTAGAGTAGTAAGAGTAGAGAAAGGCAGGGTGTGATTAGTAGGAATAGATAGGAGTGTAACCTCTAGGGAGTATGTATAAAGGTAGGAGTGTAACCTCTAGGGAGTATGTATAAAGGTATGAGTGTAACCTTAGGGGAGTATGTATAAAGGTAGGAGTGTAACCTCTAGGGAGTATGTATAAAGGAATGAGTGTAACCTCTAGGGAGTATGTATAAAGGGATGAGTGTAACCTCTAGGGAGTATGTATAAAGGTAGGAGTGTAACCTCTAGGGAGTATGTATAAAGGTAGGAGTGTAACCTCTAGGGAGTGTGTATAAAGGTAGGAGTGTAACCTCTAGGGAGTATGTATAAAGGGATGAGTGTAACCTCTAGGGAGTATGTATAAAGGTATGAGTGTAACCTCTAGGGAGTATGTATAAAGGTATGAGTGTAACCTCTAGGGAGTATGTATAAAGGTATGAGTGTAACCTCTAGGGAGTATGTATAAAGGTATGAGTGTAACCTCTAGGGAGTATGTATAAACATACGAGTGTAACCTCTAGGGAGTATGTATAAACATACGAGTGTAACCTCTAGGGAGTATGTATGAAGGTAGGAGTGTAACCTCTAGGGAGTATGTATGAAGGTAGGAGTGTAACCTCTAGGGAGTATGCATAAAGGTATGAGTGTAACCTTAGGGGAGTATGTATAAACGTATGAGTGTAACCTCTAGGAAGTATCTATAAACGTATGAGTGTAACCTCTAGGGAGTATGTATAAACGTATGAGTGTAACCTCTAGGGAGTATGTATAAACATACAAGTGTAACCTCTAGGGAGTATGTATAAAGGTATGAGTGTAACCTCTAGGGAGTATGTATGAAGGTATGAGTGTAATGTCTAGGGAGTATGTATGAAGGTAGGAGTGTAACCTCTAGGGAGTATGCATAAAGGTATGAGTGTAACCTTAGGGGAGTACGTATAAAGGTAGGAGTGTAACCTCTAGGGAGTATGTGTAAAGGTAAGAGTGTAACCTTAGGGGAGTATGTATAAAGATATGAGTGTAACCTTAGGGGAGTATGTATAAAGGTATGAGTGTAACCTTAGGGGAGTATTTATAAAGGTATAGTGTAACCTTAGGGGAGTATGTATAAAGGTATGAGTGTAACCTTAGGGGAGTATGTATAAAGGTAGGAGTGTAACCTCTAGGGAGTATGTGTAAAGGTAAGAGTGCAACCTTAGGGGAGTATGTGTAAAAGGAGGGAGGATAGGGTACGTTAGTAGTGGGGATAGAGAAAGTAGAGGTAAAAAAGGTATAATGATAATTTATTTGTGGTTTAAATCAGAACCTGAGGAAAATATGCATATTTCTCTTCCACGTGACCCAGTCTGATAAGACTGTTATTTCCTTTAAAGTAATATGTATCAGAAGTCATCAGATAGGACAGCTGTGGGGGGTCATGGCTACCTGTAAGATGACTGTCTTCCATTGTCTCTCTCAAAAAAATAAGCATACTCATTTACATAGGAGTCCCAATGTCTGCAGTTGCCTTTCTGATGAAATCACTGATGTTTCCTTATAATGCCTCTGCCTTCCTATTGAAAACACCCTGGTTCATTTTTATTCAGCTGCCCTCACACATTATGATTTCTGCAGTCATTCAGAGACCTATTAATGTTGTATTTCCTACTGAGGTAAGGAGGTGTCAACCTTGCACTTCAGAAGAAATGTTGCTGTGTTCTCTTGTAATCTTATTTGTATCAAATACCTTCACAGATATTCATTTCGAATCCTGAGAGCTCATGTTTGTTTATTAGTATTTGTCACTTCTACAAGGTGCTTTCCCTCTGTACTTCATCTCTGCCTTTTGATGTACACATGCTTACTCCAAGGCATCTTGCTCACGTCTTGATTATAATGCATTTATGAAAAATGATTAATGGCCAGTACACTGTGTGTAATTACCTATTTTCTGTCACCCCAACAGATTCATTTTATTTATTTAATTTTTTTAACTAGTGCTTGTTTTCACCTTCATCCAAGGTGGTCACTGTGAAAAACGGAGGGGTTGCCAGCCCAGTCAGATAGAATTTTGTAAATAATTCTATGTCATTGTAAATATTAATACGATCCACAGGCTTGTGTAACAAATGTAATACAACTGTGTTATATTCTGAGCTTCAAAAGCGTAACCACAGTGCACCCTGCTGAAAAAAAGCACTTTCCTCACTTATCTAGAGGAAAATAGTTTTTTATTCAGGCATGTCCAAGGGTCAGCTCCCAGTGTTCTCTCCTGTCTATCTGATGAATCTGGGCATCTTGATGCAATGTAGAAATTGCCTCATGTACACAGACAACCCTCTCCTCCTACCACCCAACACTACAACCTGTGAGAGATGCACTTATCTAGACAAACTGGAGGTAAAGCTCTTTCCAGCAAAGACTGAACTTGACAGTCATGAGGAGAAGGTAAATATTTGCACCACGCCACACTCATCACATAGTCTCACTAAATCTACACCACCAAAATCCACACATAGTAACACAAAAACATTCGCGGAGGCTCTCAGTAATAATCTGTCTAAGCAAAAGAGACCTCTAAAGCAGAAACGCAAGCAACCTCCATCCCCCAACAGAGCCCAAATGACAGCCCACAGACTCAGTGTGCCACTCAACCACAGCCAATAAGGCAAAACAACGTACCCAACACACTAGTCATAGGTGACTCTATAGTCAGGCACACTGATGTCCCACTCTCCAGGCTAAACAAGGAGAAGGTTACTGTCAGTTGCCTGTCGGGTGCCAGGATCCGCCACATAACCCACGCACTCAGGTCACTCCACAACAAGTACACATATGACTCTATCATTGTCCATGTTGGTGTGAATGACTTGAGTCGTACCTCCCTGGACTACATGAAAAGAGACATGGAAGAGCTCTCCGATCTTGTAGCCCAGGCAGGTATGACACTAGCCCTGAGTAGCATTCTGCCATCACCCATCTTGTAGCCCAAGCAGGTATGACCCTAGCCCTGAGTAGCATTCTGCCATCACCCAGAATGATACCGCAGTACAAGGACAAAATGATTGACTTCAACAATTGTCTAAGCTTCTATTGTCATTCTAAGGGGATCCAGTTTCTGTCTGCTTGGGATGACATGGTCGACAGACCACGATGCTTCGCCACAGATAGCCTGCACCTGTTGTCTCTGGGATCCCGGATACTGGCTAAGGCTCTTCCCGCCCCTATAATGCCTTTTTTAGGCAAGGTTCAAATGACAAATTCACCACTGTAACAGGAACAGGCAAGCAAAAACTGAGGGTAATGCTACTCAATGCTAGAAGTCTAAATCTCAAAATGGACTCACTCGAGGCACTCTTTAAAATGGAGAACATTGATATCTGTGCAGTGACTGAGACCTGGTTCAAGGCTCCACAGAGCACCCCTGCACTACCAGGCTATAACTCATACCACACATTTTGGCCATGTAACCTGGACCGAAACACCAAAGGCGGAAGTGTGTCCATATTCATTAAGGATATCCACAACTCCAGGCTAGTTGCTCAGCATAATGCATCCGAGGTTATCCAAGTGCAACTAACTCTGGGCAAAACTGCAATCCAAATTGTAGCTTGCTACAGATCCCCCATCATGCCCCAGGATTCCCACTCCTCTTTTCTTGATGTACTGGTAAATATTAGGGTTCACCCTAATAATGGGCGAATTCAACTCTACCCCACCATTAACTGGGAAAACTACTCATGTACCAACTCCTTAGCTCACGCTTTCTGGAATTCATAAACTCCAATGCCCTGGATCAACTTATCCACACCCCCACCAGGACAACAATATCCTAGATCTAGTCATTACCAACATGAGTGACCGGTGTTCCACACCTGAAGTCAACTCCTCGTTGGTCCGATCCGACCATAAGCTAATCACCCATGATATCCACATCCCGCCCCCACCCCCATTAAGGAAACCACGGTAAAATATTTCTCCAAAGCCAACTTCATGCTTCTTAGGACAGAAGTGGTGAACTTCATGACACCCATGCAGATGGACAGTACAGTTACAACTGCTGAATCCTACACAAGTGCACTCTATAAGCACTTACACGAGTGCATGGATCATGCTATCCCAAACAGAACCAAGACGCTATCCTCCAAAAAAAGGAAGCCAATCTGGTGGTCCCCTGCCATAAACAAACTGTACAATAGAAGGAAGAAACTGTTGCAAAAGAGAGTAAAATCCCTTGAGTGGAGGAGCTTCCTGGTCAGCCTCAGTAAGATGCTGAGATCTCTTATAAGATCTTCCAAAGCTAGCTACAAAAACAAAATCGCCACTAATTCTAAGGACAACCACAAAGCATTCTATAGCTATGTCAAGAATCTCCATGGCAACACCCAGATCTGCTCTGAGTTACAGCACAAAAGCACGAAATTTACAGAACCAACTGATATTGCCAACATCCTGGCAGATAGGTTCAGTGCTAACTTTACCCCTCCCTCACCCCCTAAAGGGCCCATATCTATACAGGAAGAAGGCAGAGTCCCTGAAATCACAACTACGCAGGTAAAAGTTGCACTCTCTAAAGCCAAAAACACAGCATCCATGGGACCGGACAACATCCCAGGCTGCGTTTTACATGAACTTCAGAACGAACTGGCTCCCCACTTAAGCACCATGTTCAATAATAGCCTTGCATCAGGCTTTGTGCCCACTGAATGGTGCACAGCAACAGTTATCCCACTCCAGAAAGGGGGAGCCACCACTGATCCCAGGAACTATCGACCTATCAGCCTGACGAGCCTGGTCTGCAAGGCCATGGAACGTATCATCATGGAACTCATAAACAAAGACATTGTTAACCTCCAAACTCTGGATCCCACCCAGTTTGGGTTTGTGAAAGGCAGATCATGCCTCCTGAACCTGATCGACTTCTTTGAGGCAGTCACCAAAGCCATAGATGAAGGTAAGGTGGTTCACACAGCCTATCTTGACCTCGCCAAGGCTTTCGACACCATCCCCCATTCTGGAATTCTAGCTAAACTCACTAAACTAGGTATAAATCCCTAAGTCACAAGATGGGTTGCCAACTGGCTCACTGACAGAACCCACACTGTAAAAGTTGCAGACTCCAAATCTGACCTCAAAGCAGTGACAGGTGGAGTACCACAGGGTTCTGTCCTGGGACCTCACCTGTTTGGTATCTACTTCTCTGAAGTACAGGATAACGAAGTTCGGAGATGACTGCAAACTAGGAGCCATAGTCAAGTCCCCAAATGATGTGGACATCCTACAGAAGGGCCTCGCTGAGACAGATGCCTGGTGTCAGAGCTATGGCCTCAAGCTCAATGCCAAAACGTGCAGTGTCATCCCCTTTGGTAAAAACGCTGTACCCATGAACTACCACATAGGCAGCAATCTACTTAACACCGAATGTATGATAAGAGACCTTGGGACCCAGGTGGACAGTAGTCTCTTCTTTGATATTCACATTGCCACAGTAGTCAGGAAGTCCTTCTACGTGGCACACCTCATCATAAAAGGGTTCTCATCCAGGAAAAAAGAGGTCATTGTTCCCCTCTACTCGACACTCATTAGACCCATTATAGAGTACAACGCCCCTTTTGGAATGTACCTCACAAGACATCTGCAGCAGTTGGAAAGGCCACAGAAGTACCTCACAAAGAGGATTACTGGCCTCAAACAAATGCCCTACACTGACCGCCTCAAAACACTCCAGCTTTACTCCGTACCATATTGCCTACTCCGAGGTGATCTCTGCCTAACATATAAAGCTATGTCAAACCCAGAGCTGTTGGACATGCTACACCTAAAGAAATCCCAATCCCTCTGAGCTACACGCACTGGAGACCTAAACCTTGCCACCACAATAAACAGGACATGCTGGAGGGATAGATTCCTGTCCCAGAGACTTCCCATACTCTGGAACAGGCTACCCATTTATGTCAAGCAAAGTTCTTCATTAGCCCTCTTCAAGAAAAATCTTGATGAGTGGATGGGAAATAGTAAATACACCCCGGGGATCACTTCTGTGTCTTTGCTCAACAGTGGCACAATAAAATAACTTTCTTGGGTGGCGTAAGACAGGGAACCTTGTTGGTTAGGCTTACGTAGGCCCTTGGGCTGATAGCCTAGTACCTACCTATGAGTAAAGCATTTTATGACTGTTTGATCTCAAGCTAGGAGACAGGATGTTTGAGCTAGGAAATTCTTTCTGTTGTTCAAAGACAGAGATAATTCCTAGGTTTTACATGTAAAGTGTCTTTTGTTGCTGTGGCTTCCTAGCAGGTACAGATTACAAAAAAAGAAATGTTAAAATTTTAAGTTCTGTGAGCCTGGGAAACTTAAGTAGAAGTGTCAAAAATGGTGTAATCTGAAATGACTCAGCAGTAACATGTATTATCAATTTAAGACTTTGTCAGAGAGAAATATTTAGCATTTTGTATTTGTCTTCAGAGCTGACAACAACTCACCAGCTGTTTACCTTCTAAGTAGAATTTAGAACATAGTTTCTCTTAGAGACAGATAGGAATATAGCCAGATTAGTCTAGCTGTTTTCTATATTTATATCAGACTATCCTAGAATATGTTTTAAAGTATTTCCTGTGGTTTCTGAACTCTCTATTAGCACTGTGTTGACTTGATGAGTATTGTCTTGTGTTTTTATTATTTTTAGTAAATATTTACCTTCCAACTGTGGCTGCTTTGTATATAGATAATTTAAGCTCTCAGAGTACTTGCATGTATTTGGGGATACTGTATAAGCCACTCCAATAGCCTTAGACCTGGGTTACACTTATTATTTGAATAACAGTAATAGCACACAGTGGAATTGGTCACCCTTTGGGAAAGACCTTATAGTATCTGATAAGTAGTGGTTGGTGGTAGTGATTTATACCTTATAATCTGGGCAGGAGGGGGAATACCTGGAGAACCTGTACCACCCTTCCCCAGGAGTGTCTGTGTGTTTGTATAGAATTCATATTTCAAAGTGTGTCACCTATTTGAGCAAGGACATGAAGCACTGGTTGGTCAGAGAGGGTGCTGGAGGTTTTGGCTTGACCACTCGGCTGAGATCTGTATCCTATAGCTGTGCCAGTGGGGAGTCTTATTGGGGATCTGGAGAGAAAGGGAGAAATCAGCCCCAGACTAACTGTGAAATGTGTGTGCTCTTAAGGGAAATTGTACTTTACTGTGTGTTTGCACTTGTTATCCTTCCCAATGTGCATGGGTGTCACAGTTACAATAGATTGAATATACCACATAGAAATCAAAGTAAAACTATAGACTGCTTGTTGAAAAGCTTATATGTATGTGTTAGTACTACTCTAGCACACACAGTGAGTGCAGTACTATAAACTGACAAGATGTACTAGTCATTTGGGAAAAAGAAATCAGGTGTGAAGAAGAGGGCAGGGAATGGAATATGAGCGAGGAAGGTTGAATGATGGAAGGAGATAGATTTTACTACAAAAACACTTGTGAAAGAAAAGTTTCATTACATTTGACATTGAAGTCCTTTTGAATTCAATGGAGTATTCGCTAGCTTACTAGCTGAGAAGTTGTATGTGTGTGTGTGTGTGTGTGTGTGTGTGTGTACATGCACATATATATTACATAAGCTCTATATCTATATGTCCAACATTTCATCTGAGGCCTAGGGAGAAAACTCCATGTTTTACAAAGAACAGATAACAGAAACTTTACAGAAAGTTTGAATATAAACAAAAGTATTAAAAATACAAAAAAATAGTCCAAAATGTATACAAGGATCAGAGATAAAGTAATTGGTTAAAACAGCACAAGACATGGAATGTGTTTAAAGAGAGTTCAATAAAAAAGTCCTGTGACTCATATATTAATGTATATAATTTATGTATGTGTACATTGTCTGAGGCCACACAAGTGTCCCTACTTTTGGCTTACACGTTTGCAATAATGATTTTCGAATAAGGTGTTAGATTCTCATCAACAAATAATGACATTTGTTGCACTTAACAACTCTGTTTCATAAAAGGGATGCTAGTTCATGTAGTCTTATTTGGTGAGCTTACTTATTTGTTAGTAATGATGTTTTGAAAAGTTTCTGATCTGGAAACTTTCTACATGAGTCTGTTGCTGATAGGATGATAGTTATGCTTGCAAGTGTACACCTACGACAAGCTGCATAAAGCAATCATAACTGAAAGCAGTGGGTCCCATAAGAGGCTTGGGAGGTTAAGAAGAAACAAAACTATTTTATTGTTCAGCTTGTCATTACGTAAGATGGTTCAGGTTATGCTGTGACATAATTACTTTGCAAAAATAACCACGTGAACAGACAAAGCAATCCAAAGTTAAGATATTACTGTGCATATTTCAAGAAATTGATATATTGGCCTAAACTTTGAAATGATATTTGTGTTTTCTTTTATTTTTTAACTCCTAATGATTGAGAAAGTGCTAGGCAAAAGCCAGGAGTAAACAAACAGATGAATTAAGAGTTTTATTAGCACACCAGCCTGTGATTTGTTTGGTGTCTATTGTCATGCAAATTTGACTAAGTATCTGAACCTAGCCAAGCTGGAAATATGAGATTGTAGCTCACTGAAGGAGGGCAGATAGGTGGAGTAACTTGGTCAGGAACTGCAACTGACAAAACTGCTCTTTGTAAAAAGTATTTTTATCTCGATAATTTATTGACACTTTTGCAAGCTTTTTTTAGCGAATGTGTAATAGCAACACTTGTAAAACTCAATGCAGACCGTTCGATGACACTTGATCTGCAGACTTTCAAACTTGGCAGTTTATTTCAGGTTTTCCATTTTTAAGTGAATGGAAGTCTAGTCTGACAACAAATGGTAGGGCTACTTTATCTCACAACCAGGGCTGCCATACTGCATTTTGGGACAGATTTATCTTTCCAAAGAGTAAAAAAAAAACTTTCATCAGGATGTCTGCCCCCATGAGGGCAGACAGGGATAAAAAAAAATAAAATTATCAATGAATACTTATTTTGTGGCAAGCAGCTTTGAGAGGTGCAGAAATTCATGACTAGATAAAAATATATGTTTTTTTTTTCATTATTTGCCCATAGTGGTCCTTTAAGTGTTTCTGGATATGAGCACTGGATGCACAGGCTGACTGTCATCATGAGCAGTAATTTAAAAACAAGGGTCCATGCAGGTAACTGCATACTTACTGTTTGTCGGTAACATATATCAAATAACAGTAACAAGCTAAATTAATTTGTCCTTAGTGACTGCCATATTCTGAACCAACATTTCACTAAAAAGAAATTTGTAGAATGTCCCTCACTTGACCAATTTTTTCTGTTTCAGTCTTTTTACCATTATGAATGTCTGTTACTATTTTTATCTTTATTGTATTATACGATTTTCTTTCTGCTAACATAATAGTCTACTAACAATGTAACTTTGCTCCCCGGGCCTCCGCTGAAAAAGGTTTTATACCCAGTCGGACGCTCCCAGTAAACAAATGTAAAATAAATAAATAAACTATAAAGCAATATCTGAGAAAAATAAACTATAAAGCAATATCTGAGAAACATCACATTGTCTTTTGTGTTGGAAATAATTCACCAAGGCTGTTAGGCAGAAGGTGATAAAAACATCTTATACCATAGCCTTCTACATTTACACAAGAGCATACTTATCATCCATTTTTCAGATATCAAAACACACGTGTGGTGTATATCTCCCATACCTCTCAACCTCTTAAGAGTTAAGAAATCTGGACAAACCCACAAATGTGGGGGGGGGGGGGCAAAGGCCCAAAAATAGGGACACTTTTTAAATATTGCTCTTACAAACTTAGAAGTTGATAGACTAGTAGGTTTTGCATTATCATTTATTTTCTGAAGGATATGAAGTTTGAGACTTGAATGTCTGCTATTATTTTCTGACTTCAGTCCTCAGTGATTTGCTAGAAAACCACAACTTTGTGAGAAAAATGCCAAACATATGTTAAAAATATAATGCAAAAATATGGACACTCTGTGAAAATTTGAACAATTGAGAAGTATGATACCCCCCCAATTGACAGATGTGCACGTGCACCCACAAACATACATACATACATATACTGTTTGGGAGGCCAACACACACGTATACACACTAAGTGGGAGAATGCAATGCGGCTGCTTGGAAATCATTGATCTGTGTCTAGACCCCCTAGGAGTGAAGTACCATTGCCTTGCAGTGGTATGGTCTTTGCATAGTAGACAACACATTTGCTGGAAAGTAAGCAAAGGAAATTAGTGACATAGGGTGGTGCCTAGGAAAAGTGGTGATTCCTAGAATGTAGTCTGAGCAAAAACATTTCATGGTTCATAACCTGCACTCTCATCTCAGATAAGTTACCTGTATATATTTCCAAATGTCTGCCCTCTCCCACCCTCCAACAATGTGCAAGTAATGGGAGGATAGAGCCAGGAGGATCTGGGAAATGGCTGTGAGACAGTAAGACTATAAAAAAGAGACTTACACAAAGTTATAATTTCATGTATTGTCATGAGACATACTCAGACTACAGTTAAATATCCACAGTTATAGGTTCATAGATGTGTACTAGGCTAATGGCCCTGGAGCCTTTACAAGCCTAACCCATAGGATTACCCTGGCAATGTGCCACCCGACTTTAGTTCCCAGTGCCTGTGTCGAGTAAAGCCACTGGAGTGATCCCTCGGGTGAATTTTCTGTATCCCATCCACTCATCAAGATTTCTCTTGAAGAGGGCCAGTGAGGTGCTATGCTTGACTATGGGAAGTCTGTTCCATAGCATGGGCAGTCTCTGGGTTATGAACCTGTCCCTCCAGCATGTTCTGTTGATTGTGGTAATGAGGTTAAGGTCTCTGGGGCGTGTGGTGTGGAGGGATTGGGATTTCTTTTGATGTAGCATTTCTAACAGAGCTGGGTCAGACATGGCTTTGTAAGTCAAGCAGAGATTGCCTCTAAGTAGGCGATATGAGACAGAGAATAGTTGGAGTTTTTTGACTCTGTCCATATAGGACAAATGTTTAAGGCCTAGGATCCTCTTTGTGAGGTACTTTTGCGGCCTCTCCAGTTGTTACAGGTGTTTAGTGAGGTACATGCCAAATGGGGCATTGTACTTAATGATTGGCCTAATTTAGGAAGAGTAGAGGGAGACAGTGACCTCTTTCTTCCTGGATGCAAAACCTTTTGTAATGAGATGTGCCACATAGAAGGACTTTCTGACCACAGTGGCAATGTGGTGGTCATAAGAAATGTTGCTGTCAACCTGTGTTCCCAGATCTCTTATAACACCTTCTGTGTTCAGTGGACTACCATCGATGTGGTAATTCATGGGAACCGGGTTTTCCCAAAGGAGATGTATGGATAATAGCTTATCTGTGGAGTTCTGTATACAAATTTCACACATGAAACCCACAAATGTTTCAGTCTTCCACTGGTTAGGCTTTAATAATTGACTTAGCTTCTGGTGTCATTCTAATGGGGGTGCAATATTTATCAGCATGGGAGGACTTGGTCGAAAGACTACATTGCTTTGCCAGTAATGATCAGCACTTGTCCTTCTAGGCTTTGGAATATTATCTGAAACACTCTGTCACCCCATAGTGCCTTTTTTGGGCAGTGCCAAACTGACAAATTTTCCAACATAGCAAAACCAACCAAAAGGCAAGCTAAAGATGTTATTGTTCAATGCCAGGAGGCTTAACAAGAAACTCCACATATTACAAGCTCTCTTCACCCTGGAGAATGCAGATATCTGTGCTGGTACTGAAACATGGTTTTAAAGCGGATGGGGATGGCACCCTGGCAGTGCAGGGCTGAAGTGCCTTCCACACATTTAGGCCAGCTAATGCACAGCCAGGGACTAATGGTGTAGGTCTCTTAATCTACATAAAAAACAAGCTCACCTCAGGACTGGTCAAACAAGGTGATGCAATTGAGCTTCCCAATGTTCAAATTAATACAGGCAAAGTTTCATCCCATACCTCAACATTAACTGTAAATCATACATGACCCCAAATGTGTAGGCCCAGGATTTCTCACCCTTGTAAACATGAACACCCCAGATCAGATTGTACGCACACCTGCTGAGGGTGCTAACATACCGGACTTGTTCCTAGTAAATATAAGATAATATTGCACTCATCCAAGTGTAATGTCCTCTCTTATAAGGTCAGATGATGAAGCTGCCTCCTTCAAAATAAAAGTAAAACCATGCCCTCAGCTAATCCCATAACAGTTAGAAGATTTTCTATGGTAAACTTCCTATTACTAATTGACAACCTGACAAAATTTCAGTCCCACCCGAGTCCTGAAAACAGAGCTTCCTGTGTGGATTCATTCACAAAAACTATGTACAATCATGTTAAATAAATGCAGTGAGACAGCTGTGCCTAAAAGCAATAAGCTCAGAACATATTCAAAGAACAAGCCACTGTAGTGGGATCCTAACAAATTGATTGCACAAAGGAAGAAGTTGATGGCAAAAGTTATGAAATACAAGTCCCAGCAGGATAGAAATGTTCTTATTACTCTAAGCAAACAACTGAGAGGGAGAATCAAGTCTACTAAAGCAAATTTTGACATAAAATTGGCCTCCACACCTCTCAACTGTCCAGATTTTCCCAGAATGTCTAGAGTTTGGCTTCAATTTTTTGGTCTGTTCCTCATATAATTTGTGGATTCCCAGCATGTCATCAAAGACAGAAGTCACTGAATAATAACATAGATTTGAATTTCAGACTTCATATCCTTCGGAAAATGCATGCTGATTGCAAACCTGTTATTCTAGCACCTTCTAAGTTTTTATAAAAGCAATTAAAATTTGTCCCTGATTTTTGGTCTTTATCCCCCATTATATTTGTTTTTGTCCAGATATCTTACACTTAGTGGTTGTGATGTATAGCGACCTCCCAAGCCAAGGAAACCATAAGACTTTTTCTTTTAGCTATGTTTGCAACCTTTAAGGCAGCACATAAAAATGCACTAAACTAATTGTAAATGGAGTCACCGACAGAGAGCCAGAAGGATATAGCAAATTTACTTGCTGACAAACTTAGCTCCATTTTTACACCACTCTGCGGTGTTTAACTAGCCTCATATACAAAGCCATGAAAAGAATTATCTTGGAATTAAAAATCATGATATAGGAATCCTTCAAACACTAGATCCATCCCAGTTTGGTTTTGTCAATGGAAGCTTATCCCTAACTCAACCAGGTGAACATGTTTGAGAAAGTCACCAAGACAATGGCGTCTGAGTAAAGCAGTGCATACTGCCTAACTTGACCTGGCCAAGGCACTTGATGCAATAACCCATTCTAACATTTCAAACAAAGTCAAGGAAATAGGCATAAAACATGTATTTTACACACTGAATAGCCAGGTGGCTCACAGATAGAACCCAGGAAGTTAGGATAGGGAAGTCCACCTCCACAACAGGCAAGTCACTAACAGACTTCCTCAAAGTTCTGTGCTAGGTCTGCTGCTTTCTGGTGTCTGCTTCTTGAAGGTCAAGCCCAATGTCATTGGCCTCTGACTGATCAAGTTTGCTGATGACTGCAAATTAGGAGAAGTCATGGAATCCCCCCAAGAGACTAATTTACTCTATGAAGGGCTAACAGAGATGAATAACTATCTTTTGGAAAGCTACCCCAAGAAACTACCTGATTGATAACACGCCCCTAACAGTAGACCCAGTAGTCAGGGATTTGGGGATGTATGTAGACAGTAACCTGGCTTTCAATCAGCACATGTCAAAGGTAGTAAGCAAATCATTCTGTGTTGATCATTTTATTAGCAAGAGTATTGCATCTCGGTCCAGTGACCTAGCATTGGCCCAACATTGAGTACAATGCTCCGTTCGATATATACCTGACCAGGCACATGCAACTGCACGGGGGTTTCTCTGAAAAAGAATACATGGAACAACCAACATATTACATGCTGATTGCCTCAAAGTCCTTTCCCTATACTCTGTATACTACAGGTTGTTGAGGGGCGATCTGTGTCTGACATGCAAGGCATCCTTTGATCCTACTCTGACAGACCTTTAACATATCTGCAGAACAAATAATAGCAGAACTACCCAATCCGGAGATGTAAACCTTGTCTGAAGCAAAACTAGTACTTGCTGGTGGGACAGGTATATGTCCCACAAATACCCTTCTCTGGAACAGGCTTCCCATCCTGGAGAAGCAGAGCTCATTTCTAACCATATTCAAACATAGCCTGGACCAGTGGATGGGAAATCGGAAATCCACCGCTGGTCTGGCTCCTGTGTCTATTATGGCAAGAGGCAAATGCAAGAATCACTCATGCTGTAGCTTGCATATAACTGTAAAATATACCCGTCAGTACCTAAGACCAAAAATAAAAAGTTGGATACATTTGGGAAGCATTGCTGGGCTTGTAAAGGCCCTTGTGGTCATTAGCCTGGTACATACTTATGAACCTAATTGTCTCTGACTCCTGGATGTTCTGTATTATGTAAAGAAAGCATCTGAGAAACCTTGAGACCCAAAGTGTCTCACTATGACACCTCTAAATAACTAAGGTTTTAAGCTGAGCAGCTAAGTACCTTTAAGTGTCCTGCTGCAGGGCATACATGGTAAGAATTTCACCAGGAAGCTCCTGCTGTAAACACATTCCTGTCAGTTACCTTCAACAGTACTAGTTTGATACTAGTCAATGTATAGACAAGCATACACAAACACTTGCAGTAATATTTTTTTGTGTGTGTATATATATATATTATATCTGTGTGTGTGTGTGTGTGTGTGTGTATATATATATATATATATATATATATATATATATATATATATGCGCATGCACACTTTTAAGCAAGTACTCCATTAATTTTCACGTGACCCACTATAAAATATTCAATTCAAAAAAGAGCTGAAATGAAAATAATATAAAAAAAGGTGTAAAACACACTTGTATAAATAACTGCTCACTTACATCTTATTTAAAGTAAGAAGCATCTGAAATAAATCAACAAAAGTAATACTGCATAACATTACATTCATTAGCCATAACACTTTGCCAAAGATGTGCACAGAACACATAATTCATATCTATTTCTTCCTCAGCATTTTAATACAGTGTAGTAGCTGAAATCAATGAGTTGTCACAGTTTGACATTTTTTTACAAATAAAAATATACACCTACCTGTAATATCCAGCTTCTGTCCACTATACATATGCTCTAGTACCAACACTTGCCAACTCTGATCCTCACACAAAACACTCCTCCAAGTATCCAAAAGCAACAACAAAGCCGGGGACGCCCTTTATTCCCACCACATTTCCAAACTTTAAAACTCAATTCCCCAGCACATTCTCAATACTACCAACCTACACCAATTCAAAAAATTGCTCAAAGACCACCTCATTAGCAAATGGCGCTGCTCCTGTACCAGCCCAGGCTAACAGCACACAACTCCACAACATCCTTCTTTCCCTCAGATAATGGGCACCACCCAGACACCTCTCCCTCTTTTTTCCATCACTCATATCCACCCCCCTCTTTATAAACCTAGAGCAGCAAAGCTAATAGCACCTACCAGCTGTTTAGACTAAGGTGACAACAACTGCTATGTTTATTATTCACTCTTATTTGTTGTTACTGCACCTATGTATACATAAAGGTCTACACCTGCCATGTAAAAAAAAAAAAGCAACTTGATATATATATATATATATATATATATATATATATATATATATATATATATATATAAGAATATGACCTAAGTGTCTAAAATTTTGTTGAAAAGAACTGTCTTTTACCTATGTAAAGTGCTTACTGTATAATGTGATGTACATTTGGAGCTTTTCTCCCTGGGCCTACGCTGAAAATGGGCTTCCATCCAGATGGACTATCCCGGTCAACAAATGTTAACTTCAAATAAATAAGTAAATATTAGCAGTGTTCTTCTACAAAGATTGCATTTGAAATAATCCTCTGAAAAACTTAGCCAGTACCCATGTTACAAAGCATGGATATTATTCTTAAAACATGTCTCAACAGGAACACTGGGCTTATCACAAAACACACTCAGTCCAGTCTTAAAAAATGAAAGGTAATAAAAATGTACTAATTTCCTTTCAAATTTTCACTCTCACTGTGGGCTCTCAACTGAGCCAGAAAGAAATCATGTAAGAAGTTCATTATATGCCTCACTCCATACAATTCCTTGCCCTACTAATATTTTTATGTGCACCCCTTCTGATAAATTATAAAGTGACAGTCCCTTCGGTGGGAACCATTGATAGTATGGGAGTCTCTCAGACATGCAGAATGAAACTTTGTCCCCACTGTCCCATCAAGATGAACAGGGACATTTGTATCTCTCTTCACTGTGTTATCAAGATAAATGGAGATATCTTCATCTCACGTCACACCTACTAAGGAAATCATTTTGCTATTTAAAAGTTTTGTTTTAAGTGCATATTCAAGTGATTAATGAAGTCTAACATAGCACTAAGTACAAGGAAACCAAGCTTACAGTAGATCACTGAAATGATTAAGATAATGTGGCTGTCTTTACCATCTAGTGTAAGATTTTGTGAAAATGCTGTCATCATTCTTTTTTTATTTAGCATGTAAGTAAATATAAAATTTCAGTCAAAATGTAACTAATTATCCAAGATTCAAGAACTGCAAATTTTGTGAAGCTTCATATAAAAAAACAACACTTTAACGTGATTCTGGATATGAGCACTGGATGCAGAAGCTGAGTGCCAGCTTCAACATTAAATTACACACACACAGTTTTAAATATCTAAGCATTGAAATGTCAACAGCCTAAATACTGACACAAATAATTTCTAAATCCCTTAACATCAACAAATCTAAATAAATAGTGACAAAAGCTAAGCACATCCAAACACCCAACACCCCTAGCTAATTATATATACTAGTTACAAGGTTGCATAACAGTAGGAAAAGGGTGTTGCTCGTCCGGTCAGGATAAAACAGACAAACAGTTGTGGGTTCGGTTCAAACAGCTTTGTTATATACCAACACATCAGAGTTAAGGCTTGGTAACTTAAACTTAAATAAACCTTTAAACAGACTGACTACTGCACTCATACATGTTAACACTCTGGCTGTTCTCTAAAAACGGCACTGCTGCCTGCACGTGCAGTCTATTTATACCAACATGCCCTCACTTCTTAAGTTACAACACTGGCTCTGTTCTACATCCTCCCTCTTTGAGAAATAAGTCATGCACAGTAATAATGACAAAGTACAGTTTTGTACCTACCATAAATGTGGATGTTCGAGTGTTCACACTGCTGCAGTCATTACACTTAGGTTATCCTGCCATCAGGCGGTCCCGCAGTCAGCCAGAGTTCCAAAGTCTTGGTCTGGCGTCGGTTGCTGTCGCTTCTTCCCTGACGTCAGTGCGCTAGGGGTATATAAGATGCATCCGACGCCATTTTCTTCAGTTTTTCTTGCCCCATATGTCAGGTGCCCCCAAGTAGGTAGGCAATATATATTGCTAATAAAACATACATACAAAATAAAAACAATACATTCAGTTACAAGCAAATACACAACAAAGGTTGTATAGGATAGAAAGGTATAGATAAGTCCAGCTAGGACAGAGGGGATGGAGGGAGGGTAACCTGGACTGCAGCAGTATGAACACTCGAACATCTGCATTTATGGTAGGTACAAAACTGTACTGTGTTCATCATGTTACACTGCTGCAGTCATTACACTTGCGTAGAATCCCAAAGCTAAGGTTGGGTGGTTGGTCTATAAAGAGTTGGGATTGGCTATGAGGCCCTGCAGAACTGCAGTGGCAAATCCTGCTCTGGATTTAGAGTAAAGAGGCAAGTGGTAATGCTTGGTAAAGGTGTGCACTGAACTCCAAGCTGCAGCCTCCAAAATTTCCTTGGTTGGTACTCCTCTGAGAAAGGCTGTTGAAGTGGCTGTTGCTGTTGCTGTGGTAGAATGTGGCCTAATGTTATTAGGGACTGATTTTCCATGCTGTGTGTAGCAGTAACGAATACAGTGTCCTATCCATTTGGAAATAGTCTGCTTTGAGATAGCCTTGCCCTGTGATCCTGCAGCATATGCTACAAACAGTTGCTCAGTTTTCCTGAAAGCTTTTGTTTTGTCCAAGTAGAAGCGTAGCTGCCTGTGTATGTCCAAAGAGTACAGAAGTTTCTCCCCTTTATTCTGGGGTTTTGGATAGAAAGTTGGCAAATGGATGGTTTGGTTAAAAGCCACACTAGATACCACCTTTGGCATGAAGGTAGGGGTTGTCCTTAAAGAAACCCTGTCCTGATGAAATATTATAAAAGGTTCCACTGCCATTAATGCCTGTAGCTCTGAGACTCTTCGTGCTGAAGTTACTGCCAGGAGCAGAGCTGTTTTCCATGATAAAAATTTTAGATTGGCTGTATTGGCTGGCTGAAAAGGTGGCAAGGTCAGTTTTTCCAAAACAAAATTGAGGTCCCACGGTGGTGTTGGTGCTCTCCGGGGCGGTCTTATGTTTTTAGCCCCTCTGAGGTACTGCTTTAGCAAGAGATGAGAGAATAAAGGAGGATCCGTATTGTAATGAGCTGAGATGGCAGAGGCGTGGATCTTAGTTGATGAGAAGGATAGGCCTTTGTCCATCATCTCAGTTAAGTATTGTAAAATCTGAGGAATGTTTGGGACAAGAGGGTCAAGGCTTTGAGCCTGGTTCCAGGCACAGACTCTCTTCCATTTTTCTGAGTAAGATTTCCTGGTGCTAGGCCTCCTGGCTTCCAAAATGACATCCATAACAGCTTTAGAGAGAGCTGTTGCCTGTTTGACTAATGAATCTGCCATGCAGCCAGGTTTAGGGTTTTGAGCTGACCGTGCAGGATCTGATTGTTTTGTTGAGTCAGGAGGTGTGAAATTTGAGGCAAAGTCCATGGTGGGTCTTGAGCTAAGTTCTTTAAGATTGGGTACCAGTGCTGGCGTGGCCAGTCTGGAGCACTCAGGATCATCTGTGGTTTTTCTTGTCTGGCTTTTAGGAGTACCTTTGAAAGGAGAGGCAGTGGTGGGAAGGCATAAACTTTTAGGCTTTTCCAGCTGAACGAAAGGCAATTCAGTGGGGAGGCAAAAAGATATATGTCTGGGCACCCCCATTTTTGCGTTACCATGCTGAAGATTTGTGGATTCAATTTCCATTCGTGAGGGTCCATGATATTTCTGCTGAGATCGTCTGCCAGAGTATTTTTCTTTCCTGGCAGGAATTGTGCTTGCAGATGAACTTGATAAGTTAGAGCTGTGTTCCACAAGGTCATGGCTTGCCTGCATAGGGGATACGAATGAGTGCCCCCTTGCTTGTTTATGTACCACATTACTGTGGTGTTGTCTGTCTTTAATAATAACTGTCCTGGATGCAGAAGGTCCTTGAAAGCTGTTAGGGCATTTTGAACAGCCAACATCTCTTTTTGATTGATGTGAAGATGCATTTGGTCTGTGGTCCACTTGCCCTGAATACATTTTCCTGCCATGTGTGCTCCCCAGGTGTAATCTGAAGCATCTGTTGTTAGAGTCTGCCTGGCTGTGGGTGTAATGAAAGGCTGACCCTTGTTGAGATGACATGCCTGTGCCCATCATCGAAACTCCTGTTGTAGGCAGAGAATTATTGGTATTACTCTTTCTAAACTGTGAGAGTGTTGAGTCCAAACACTTTTTAGGTACCATTGTAATTTCCTCATATGCAGTCTGGCATATGGAATTGGTAGTATGCAGGATGCCATGAATCCCAGGGCCTGCAGAATTTTTCTTGCAGGGAGATGGGACTTTTTTGCCAGTAATTGAAAATACTGAGTCAGTTGTCCTTGTTTGTCTGGCGTGAGATAAGCCATCTGGGCCGTTGTGTCCAAGCTGGCACCCAGGAATATTATCTGTTGTGAGGGCACTAGTTTTGACTTCTTTTCGTTTACTGTATACCCTAGAGAAATTAGCAGCCTTTTTACAAACGCCAGATGCTTTAGAATAATGTCCTTTTTCTCTGCTTGAATGAGACAGTCGTCCAGGTATGGATATATTTGAATTCCTTTTTGTGTGCAAAATGCAATTACTGGTGCCAGGCACTTTGTAAAGACCCTGGGTGCAGTAGATAAGCCAAAGGGCAGTGCAGAGAATTGGTAGTGCATTGTACCCGCTTTGAATCTGAGGTATCTTCTGCAATCTTGTTTGAGATGGACATGCAGGTATGCCTCTTTGAGGTCCAGAGTAACCAGCCAAGCCTTCTTGTCCAGCATGGGAAGAAGCTGCTGCAGTCTCAACATTTTGAATTTCGGAACATCCAGGTAAGTATTTAGAGTTGAAAGGTCTAGTATGGGTCTCCAGGCTTTGTCCTTTCTGGGGACCAGGAAGAGACTTGAGTAAAATCCTTGTCCTTGTTCCTGCTGCGGTACTTTTTGAATAGCTCTCATGTCCATGAGGACTGAAATTTGTTTTTGAGCCTCCGCCCACTGATTTTGTGGCAGGTTTGGCATTCCCTTTAGCCTTGGTAAAGTGTGAAAGTGGAACCTGTATCCTTGAGACACAATATTCAGAACCCATTTGTCTTGGGTGATTGTTTGCCAATTTTGAGAAAAAAGTGCTAGTTTCCCCCCTAAGGGGGCTGCCAAAAGGGAAGTGCTTGGCATACTGTCAGAAGAAAAAATTCAAACGAGTCGCATCTGCCTCAGGTGATGAATTTTCCTTTATTAGTAGCTAACCAGATTACACAGCATGTTGGCCAAGATGTCCGGTCTGGACTGATCTGATCTCCTCTGATCTGATCAACTTGTTTACTGACATCAACTTTTATACTGCAAGCAAAACAACTTTTTGTTACATTTCTGACCGTTGACAGTTGGCTATGAAAAACATATAGGATAAACATGTTTATCACAAATTACCTCAAACCACAGCTAGTACAGAATGTTCAAGAAGTACAAAATGTTCAATTCAACAACGGTAGCTCAAATTTTCCAGGACACACAGCCTGCCCCAGTAAATTAACTCTTACTCGGCCGTGCGTCCTTATCCCAGGCTTCACTGAGCTATAACCAAATCTCTTTATTCTGAAATGCAGAAAACAGATATCATTCAGGTTCATAAGCAATGCTGCATTTTGTTCACAGATGAGGCCCATTTTTGATAGGCATATCCCAACAAATAGCATGTTCACTTTGCAAGAACAGGAAAAAGACAAATAACAGTACGTTTTAAAACTTTTTCTCTTAACATTTCCCCCCTGAAAACACTTTTATTTGTCTTTTATTTCAGCAATATATGGTAAAACTAAATTTTTCTTTGCATACATTACTTCATTGGCAAGACAAATTTTTAAACTTCAAAAACATTTGCAAAGAGTCACATTTCAATGTATTCACTTTCACCAGTCTATTGCAATTGCTGGTACATCGTCTTCGTAACAGCAGTATCAACCAGTCTTTGTAGAAGACCTCTGATACAGGGTATACAACAACAACCACATACCACCACGATAGCCACAGCGACTCCAACGGACACCAGGAAACTGCTGATGAGATGAATCCATTTTCCAAACCACGCTTGTAGAAAATCTGTAAAGGGATTATTTACCCCAGAGTTCTCTGCCAATTCTTCGGATAACATCTCCAAACCTTTCAAAGCTCGAGTGATACTTCCATCAGGCGCAGTGTTGTTTGGAATATATGTACAACAGAAAGTCCCAAACATCTTGCAAACTCCTCCTTCTTTGGCCAGGAGCATATCCAACGCAATTTGATTCTGCCATGCCACCTGCGAAGTGGCCTCCAGTTGTTCAGCAATTCCTTTCAATGCATCTTTGGTATAGTTCACAAAACGCTGCTGGTTATAGTAAATGTAGTTGATCCGGTCCACATTCTTATTAGGTTGAATCCAGACAAAGATGGATGTAAAACCAGCTGCTATTTGGTTTATTGCTTTGTATTCATCAGGCACGCCTCTTGGTACGCCAATGCTATCGATGTAGACACCATTATCGAAAGATTGCGTCGGTGCCTCTCTTTTTCTCCTACTTAACCACTTCGGCTTTATTTCGAGTTCTCTTACGAAATTGCTTGCTGGAACTGGGAAAATGTAGAATGGCAGAATTAACTTTACAAGTGCACAAGTTCCCTTTCAGGGAATCGTAAGCCTTGATCTGAGTTTGTTGTCTCCACATAACCACCATACGTCTGCTAAACTATGAGTTTGGTTCTCCAGAAATGGATTCCCATTGCCATTCACAGTAACATTGTAATAGTTCTGTCCCATATTGCCATAATTTTTCCCTGTGCCATCTCTGGAAATGCACATATACGAACCTGGATAGGAAATCGCTGCAGGCGGTTTCTCAACTTTGCTTATGACTGGAAAACGCTGAGTTTCATCTTTGCATTTATCTTCAGTTTTGTTGAAGAATAATTTCAACAGACACGTTAGGTTACCTTCATCTTGCATCAATGGGACTGTTGCTAATTGCTGTTTACCTTCAGCGCAAGAAATATAGTTCTCACGATGTGCTTCTCGGGTACTATATCTATCCAAGATAACCATTCATTATGGTGTACGAATCCCATCTCGAGTAACAATTGTTCTTCTTTTGTGAAGGCGAAATCTCTTTATTTGTAGCATTCTTAAGGCTTTGTACTTTACGTTGGAGGTCCCCAAAGGATCAGTTCTAGTTGGAAGAGGCACTCCGATTCCATAAACTCCTGAATCACTTTCTTGTGGTGACACAATGGTTATAGTAACTACTCCGGTACCTTGGAAATGTGCAATTTTTATTCTTTGTTGCCTGCTTTTATCTTTCTCTGGTATCACTGCACCACTTGTTTCCCATCCATTCACATCTGTTGACCACCAAACACTTGACCAGGACGTATAGTCTCTATTGCAGAAGTATTTTGCATGAGTCAAGAAATTATTATTGTTCCATTTAGAACAGTCCAAAATTCCTTCACAAAGTTTCACCTTAAACACAGTAGTAACACCTGTTTGCGCTTGCAGCACCACCATTCCTTTTTCTCTTGCAACTGTTCCTTCTCGTATGGACATATTTACTTTTGTCACCAAAATCATCATCGTGTGACAGTTCAAGTACCAGTTGAACATGGCCATCCTCCCTAAGGACTACCTCGCGCCGTTGTTTCTTCACTGGGTTTGAGACGAACTAACCCCTATTGGGCTAATCCCCCTTTGTAGCCAGACTTTGCGCTCAGAGGTCCGGTGGAGTTTGACCAATATCAGTGGCAGAAGGAAGAGCCTTGAGTTTTTTACAGTGGGTGATATGAATCCACGAAGTCCTCTCGGCGATCTTTACAGCCGTAGGTGTCAAGATTAGTACTTGGTATGGGCCTTCCCACCTGGGGGATGACCAATTCTTTCTCTTCACAATTCGGATCCACACCCAGTCCCCGGGTGCCATGCTTAACAAGGTTTCATTTCTGGAATCTGCAAAGGAGTCATTGGTTACAAGAGATTTGACATTTAGCAGCTTCTTCATATAATCCGCTAGATCCTCACCCCACTCACGTTCCGCTGGCAACAATCCTTGCCACTGCGGGACGTAATATGGTCTCCCAAACAAAAGTTCAAATGGTGTAAGTCCTTTGTAGGAAGGTGAGATTCGCATGTACAGGAGTGCCAACGGAAGGCACGCAGTCCATGACCTATGTGTTTCTGCCATTAGTTTGCAGAGCTTACTCTTCAAGACACCGTTGTGTCTTTCCACCAGTCCAGCTGATTGGGGCTGGTAAGCACAATGATTTTTGAGATCAATTTGAATCACTTGACCCAATTTCTGAACAATCTGGTTAACAAAATGAGACCCATTATTACTGTAAATGCGTCTTGGTAGGCCAAATCGGGGAATTATTTCTGTAGTCAAAAGCTTTGCTACTGTTTGTGCGTTCGGATGCTTCACTGGAAAAGTTTCTACCCATTTAGAAAAAGCATCAATAATGACCAAACAGAACCTTTTTCCCTCTGAGGGTGTCAATTCAATAAAGTCCATACAGAGTGTGTGGAATGGATGCGGAGGGGTAGGGAATGCCTGCTGAGACTTTTTAACTCCCCCCTGAGCGTGATACTTTGCACATAATAAACAAGATAAACAGAATTGCTTTGCATAAGTTGAAAACCCTTTACACCAAAACACCTTAGACACTATTTGAATCATCGTCTGTACTCCTACATGGGCAGGTCCATGGCTAACCAATGCTGCATACCTAAAAAGGTTTGAGGGTAATACCATTTTGCCATCTGATGCCCTATACAACCCACTCTGTGAAGTGATACCATATTTTACCCAACAACATTTTTCCTTCTGTGTCATCAATGTTTGCATTACTTTTAGTGTCTCTAAGTCTAAGAGGTGTCCGGGCTCCAGATCATTATCATGTAAAAGCAAATCATTTTCTTGAGCTGCCTTTTTTGCAGCCATATCAGCAAGGGCATTTCCCCTGGAGACATGATCTTTTTTGTTGGTATGTGCGGAACATTTACATATCGCTATCTGAAGTGGTAGTTGCACTGCATCTAACAACTGTAAAATTAAATCTCTGTGATTTATTGGTTTGCCTGTCGCAGTAACCATTCCCCTATTCTTCCATAGTTGACCGAAAACATGTACAGTGGAGAAAGCATATTGACTATCTGTATAAATTGTCACTTTTTTACCCTCCCCTAAGGTACAAGCTCGAGTCAAAGCCACCAACTCAGCTGCCTGTGCAGAATAAATGTTTGACAATCCTTTTGCCTCCAAAACTTCAGTTTCTTTGGTGACAGCATACCCTACTAGTGTTTTTTCTACAATGTCTTTCTTTGCTGATCCGTCTACAAACAAAACAAGATCAGAATCTATCAACGGAATATCCGTTAAATCTGGTCGAAGAAGTATTTTGTCATGAATGCTCTCTAAGCAAATGTGTGGAGTACCTTCTTCTGGAGTCGGCAAAAGTGTCGCCGGATTAAGAGTAGTACATCTTTCTATGGTCATATGAGGCTGTGTCAGCAGCACTGTCACACATGACAAATGTCGACTAGGAGATAAAAAGGTTATCTTATCTTGCAAAAGTATAGTAGTTACTGAATGTGGAACCCGCAATTGTAATGGGTGAAACAAAACTAATGATGCTGAGGCTTGTACTGCCATGGCGGCCGCCACCACATCTTGAACACAATGCGGCAATGCCCTTGCAACAGGATCTAATCTGGAGGAGTAGAAAGCTATCGGCCTCTGTTTATCCCCATGTACTTGTACCAGAACCGAAGTCATATATCCTCCCTTACAATCAACCATTTGTACAAACGACTTAGAATAGTTCGGAAAACCCAAAAGAGAGGATCCTGCTATCAATTGCTTAATTCTAATAAATGCCTGTATTGCCTTATTTGTCCACTGTATATTATTCTTAGCTGCCATGGGAGTATCATAGATCTGTGCGGTCAATGGCCCTACTTCCTCTGCATAGTTAGGGATCCAACTTCTACAAAAATTAGTCACACCTAAAAAGGACATCATCTCCCGCTTAGTCGTAGGCATAGGTGCCTCAAGAATTGCTTGTTTTCTTTTGTTTTCCAATTGTCTACCTGCCTGGGAAATTAAATAACCCAAGTACTTTACTTGTGCTTTCCACAATTTTAACTTTTCTTTATTTACCTTATGTCCTTGCTCAGCTAAAAAACTAAGAAGGGCAAGGGTATCCTTTCTACAACTTTCCTGTGTGGGTGAGGACAACAAAATATCATCTACATACACAGAACCTGGCTTCCCTCTGGGGGAACAAACTGAGCTAAATTCGCAGCCATTTCTTGTGCGAATATTGTCGGACTCTCACAATAGCCCCGTGGCAATCTGATGTAGGTGTATCTTTTACCTTGATAAGTGAATGCAAACCAAAATCTACTCTCCTTATGTAGTGGTATGGAGAAAAAGGTATTGCTTATATCTATGACAGAAAAATATCTGTGCTGAGGTAATAAATCATTAAGTAATGTATAGGGGTCAGGGACCACCGGTGCTCTTGGGATCACAGCCGAATTAACTGCTTGTAAATCCTGAACCAACCTCCATGATCCATCCGGTTTCTTTACAGGAAACAACGGAGTATTGCAGGGCGAATCTGGGCATTCAACAAGAATTCCTACCTGTTTTAGCTGCTCAATGACTGGCTTAATTCCTTCCTCTGCTTGTTTACTTTGCGGGTATTGGTGCTTATGAGGTCTGAAACCTGATTTTGGAGTTCTACAAACTTCACCTGCTGTTTTCATCAGTCCTGCATCCCCTTTACCTTTTGACCATAAATCTACAGGTAAGGCACTTAACGCACTATCTTCCTCTTGAGTTAGGAGGATTTGTCATGCCATTTCTGTTTTGTCATCCCTGAGGTGCACACTTGGTTGTGCCCAAGTCACCCAATTTATTCTTTGTACCTGGATCTGTTGATCCTTCAACTGACTTTCGGACATTGTGTCCCAATTTGTTACCTTTTTCGCCAAATCTACCCAATGTGTCCCCACCGCTTTAGTAATTGAAATATGTGGGCTATAAGCTGAGCGATATAAAGAACTCATTTCCTTGGTCAAAGTACAGGTCACTACTGTATTACCTTGCTTATCCCAAAACATATCATTCAAAATTATCCTTGCACATTTGTGCCTAAAGAATTCTTTTTCAAATTCTTTATCCGGACCAGGGGCCTGTCTGTAGTACATAGTACAATGTAAGTGCGCCGCAACCTGCGGTGACCCACTCCTTGATTTACTTAAAGCTAGGTTGATCAAATCTGTATCAACCCTCCCTGGCCCGTTTGAAATCAAGTCCTGGCTGTACCAGTAAAACAAGTCTTGTACTCCTTGTACCACCGAGCCATCCACTAACCTTTTCGCCTCAATGCCTTTAGGTGTGGGAATTGCCGCTATTCCAAACAAATGCATCAAATCTCTTCCCAGCAAATTAACTGGACAAACTTTCGATATAATTACCCTACACCTAACAGTTTGGTTTGTTTGCGGATCTGTGAACAATAGAGGATGAGACAGTGGTTCCTTATAGATTTTCCCATTTGCCGCTTTCACAAGGACAAACTCATCTGTTTCGCAGTTTGGGGGTAGAACTGCTGGACCCAAAAGTGTACGCGATACACCTGAATCACATAAAAACTCCACTTTCTGTCCCTCAACCAAAAACTCTATCATGGGTTTTTGATCCAGATGCATAGCAATACCCAAATGTGCCAGGTTTATGACTTCACAGTCACAATCCCGCCCTTCCTTAATTTCCTGGGTGTCCTGACATTCATCGCAGAGAGTGTCTGCCTCATCATCATCACAATCATTCTCGCTTTCTTCTTCTCTACAATAATCACAATAATGGATTTGGCACCTTCCTTTACTATCATATAGTCATGCGGCGCCCTTGTTCGTAAGCTGTGGAGGATGTTGCCACTCTTCGCTGTCGGCAGCAAAGTGCCCACGTCTACCGCATTTAAAACATTCTCCACGTTTTAACCTCCCCTCATATTCCTCTGAATGTCCACCCTGTTTATACGACGTGTCCCATTTCGGGCCACCACGGCGCCCTTGCCCCCTTTGGTCCTGTACCAAAAATATACCACCATCATCCCCTACTGCTAACACTTGTACTTTCTTTTTCTTTTTTAAATTGAAATGTCGCTCAGCATGCTGTGCATATTCAAACAAAGGTTGCAGTCTACATGTTCTGTGATCAACCATATGCTTAGTTATAAAACTATTTATCGGACCCTTACAACCTTTCAGAAAAGCGTTTTTTAATTGCTGTTCGTACGGACTATCAGTAGTCTGATCCTGCGAAATCATCATTCCACAATGGTTATTGAACACTTCTGTCAATCTTACAATATAGTGATCTATAGATTCATCATCATTTTGGATGCACTGATTTATTACTGTCCAATCTGCTCTTGGACGCCACTTATCAGAAATTCTCTTCAACAGATCAGTGACTCGCGTGTCTAACACCCCAGAATTATGCTTTAATGTAGTGCCGTCATCTGCCTTACATGTCCAAGTACCACAAACTAAGTGCCAATCTGGACCCAGGATTTGTCGTACTACTTGTTCTACTTCTAAACCATTTAGATGATAACTTAAACGCATACCAACTATGTCCTCAGAAAAATTTTGAAAATTAACCTTGGGATGAGGAATACCATCCGTAGCTCGTTTTATATCCTCTCTAACCCAGGGACGATAAACTAAAATAGTTGGCTCTTGTCCAACATCCCCTGCTTGTGGGTTTGCAACTTGTATTAAGGGAAGAGCTTCTGAGTGGTTAGAAAGTTTAATGGTCCAGCGTCCTTGCCCTGCTGGTCCCGACCTTAACTGCTTAGGTTGGTCTACCTGTTGCAAAGCAACCTTGGGTACTATGGGAATTTGCGGGTAAATTGGAGCGGTCAAAACTTATCCTTGAGCAGCCAATAACCCACCCTGCTGTACAGATCCCACATCTTCAGACTGATATTGAGGAGGTTCCGCCGGTACAGCAGCAGCAAATTTCCCATACGGTGGGGCAGTTGCCTGCCTTTGTACCGCACAAACTGTATGCTCATCCTCCTTATCTAAAAATAAAGCTACTTTTCCACTTGGCACCAGTGATCCCTTTTGATTTATTTTTTTCTTTTTCCTGGCACTGTTTTTCTTTTATAGCTCGTTTATTTGCCTCTTCTAACCATTTTTGTGCTTGGGGAAATCCCAATTGTCTTTGTTTTTTAGTTCTAGTTCCCGCATCTCTTTTCAAATCACTAATCAATTTTGCACAGGCATTCTTTTTCAGTGTACCATCAAAATTATATCTCGAGTTCCACTTTTTCAAAAATGTAACATTATTTTTGTTTAAACCTTTCATATACTTAGCATCAACATTTAAACAGGCATCACTCTCACACTTGCAGCAACTCAAACCCATGTTTCCCCTAGATTTCTTATTTTACCTTCCCCTTCCTTTTTTTTTTTCTTTTTCTTAGGTATTTAGGACTGTATCAAAATTATTTTACAGGTTTACCCTAACAAAATAATCTTATCAAGTAATCCTACCCATCCTTAACTAAAAATAAAACCTTGTCGGCAAGATTAAATTAAATTAAAAGAAATTTATTTTTCATCCTACCTGAACCAGATGAGACTCCGTTTCCCCTTTTCGTTCAGAAACTGTCCCTCAGATAGGGATCAGAGAGCGGCCGGCCTCTTTTCAATGAGAAATCAGTAAGAGGGCTTTCAGTTGAGGGAATCTTAAGATGAGAAACCCTCACCTGCACAGGTTTTTCGGTCTCTCTGTCGGTCTGATCCGTATCTTCGTAGAGGTTTCCGGTCCGTAGGACCAAAATGTCAGAAGAAAAAATTCAAACGAGTCGCATCTGCCTCAGGTGATGAATTTTCCTTTATTAGCAGCTAACCAGATTACACAGCATGTTGGCCAAGATGTCCGGTCTGGACTGATCTGATCTCCTCTGATCTGATCAACTTGTTTACTGACATCAACTTTTATACTGCAAGCAAAACAACTTTTTGTTACATTTCTGACCGTTGACAGTTGGCTATGAAAAACATATAGGATAAACATGTTTATCACAAATTACCTCAAACCACAGCTAGTACAGAATGTTCAAGAAGTACAAATTGTTCAATTCAACAACGGTAGCTCAAATTTTCCAGGACACACAGCCTGCCCCAGTAAATTAACTCTTACTCGGCCGTGCGTTCTTATCCCAGGCTTCACTGAGCTATAACCAAATCTCTTTATTCTGAAATGCAGAAAACAGATATCATTCAGGTTCATAAGCAGTGCTGCATTTTGTTCACAGATTATGCCCATTTTTGATAGGCATATCCCAACAAATAACATGTTCACTTTGCAAGAACAGGAAAAAGACAAATAACAGTATGTTTTTAAAACTTTTTCTCTTAACACATACGAAGGGGGAAGTCATTGGGACTGTTTCCTGTAAGGTTGAGAATTGTCCTCACCTCCTTTTGGGGTTGAGGTACCCCACTGTCGTTGTCTGTAAGAGCCCTGGGGTTGAGATTTGCCTCTTGGGCGTCTGTATCTGCCTCTCTGTGGCATGTCTGACGCTGGAAAGGACCAATTCTTTGTAGGCCAATTTCTGCTAAATCGAGGTGGCTGTACCTGTAAGAAATCTTTGACTGTTTGCATGGATTTAGCTTTATCCTCCATTTTCTTTAACACCTCTTCTGCCTTAACACCAAACAAGGTATCATGCTGTAAAGGGGCATCCAATAATTTTGCCTTAACATGGTCAGGTAAACTCTCTTCATTTAACCAAGCATGTCTTTGAATCACAGAACCTGTAACTGCGGCTCTACAAGAGGCCTCTAAAGAATCAAAACCACATTGCAGAGTATGTTTTCCCACCTGTTCAACTGCATGCAATAAATCCTGCATTTCTTTATAGTCAGGAACTTCTGAGCTTGTAAGCATTTTCTGTTTTAACTGAGCCATTAAATATTGTTGGTACTTAAGCATGTGAAACTGGCAATTTAAAGCCCTTACTGCTAAAGTTGCAGAAGTGTAAACTTTCTTCCTCCATCTATCTAATTCTCTAGAATCTCTGTCAGAGGGGACTGGATTTTTTGCAATGGAAGCCTTAACCCCTTTGGGACCCTGGGAAATGGTTTCTGGGTCAACAGAAGGGTTTTTATAAAGAAACTTGTGAGAGTCAGGGACTCTCTAATACCTATCTGGCTTGGCTGGAGCAGGGGGCAAAGAATCAGGAGATAAGCTGGATTCAGGGAACACATCATCCACAATATCTATCACAGGCGGAATAGCAAGGGTCCTGTGCTGAGGCAATAAAAGGAAGTCCCTGAGCCTTTTTTTGGATTCTAAATAATCCTGACTTTCCCAATGGAAATGCTTCCTCATGGTATGTAAGGTTTCCCCAAAAGAGTAATCCTCAGGAGGAGAGGCTGAAGGGATAGATTCTTCAGCATCAGAGTCCTCATTGGGGGGTAGAGAGTATCCCTGGTCTGAAGAGGAATCAGAGGAAATGGAAACCTGATCAGAGGAATCATAGTCTGTATCCTGCCTAGGCCTTTTTTCAGGAGGGGGATGGGAACCCCTGATTAGAGTAATGAGGTCTTCGGCCATTTTGAGCATCTGTTTCTTAGGCATGGAGGACTGTCCTGGAGAATGCTGTACTTGCTTCTTTGTCTTTAATGGTGTTTTTGTCTTGGCTGTTGCTTTAATGGTAAGTTGTGAAGGTCTGAAAACACCCTCAGAAGCCGATGCCTGCTCAGCGTCTCCATACTCATCCGTGGGATTAGTTTCCGTAGGCCCAATACCTTGAGTTTCTAGAGGCCTAGTGGTCTCCACGTGGGAGTCGGAGGCGGCCTGTGGCTCTGAGGTAGTGGGTGTCAGGGGCTACAAAAGCACCTCACTGAGAACCAGCGACTGGCCTAGAAGAGGCTTCGTCGTCGGTTTTGGAACTCGGATGTTTGTCTTTATCCTTGTCTTTGTGTTTTTTATGAATTGCGGTCGTCGGTTGTTCCGAAGGCATTGTATAATTGAACCTTCGGCCAAAGTAGTGCAAAGCAAAATCAAAATGTCGTTTTATAGTGCGTTTGTTAATTCTAGCACAAAACCGACAACTAGTGACGTTGTGATCAGGGCCTAGGCATGGAATACAGTAAGAGTGGAAGTCCTTATGAGGTATTTGCTACCCACAAGAAATACAATTATTAACTTTTTCTGACATTGGTCTGAGGCAAGAAAAAAGTTTCCCTGTGTAATAGTAATATGCATGCTTAGTGCATTCGAGGTTTAAAAGGGTTAATACATTTATTCTGTCCACACTGCATGAATCTGCACAGCTATTAGAAACTTAACAAGAAGCATTTCATTTCTGCTAATGTCATGAAAATAACAAGAGACATTTCATTTCTGCTAATGTCATGAAACTTAACAAAGAGATATTTATTTCTGCTTATGCTATGAGAAAGTATGCAGCTGCTAGAAGCTTTGATAAAGAAAGTATAAACCATAGTCAGCATTACTTGTACCAAAGCTAGAAATGTACCTTGAATCTAGACAAAATGTAACACATGTATTAGAACAGTACAATTGAAGAATTGAAAAGTTAAAATGGGCTAAAATAAGCCCAAAGCCAGGTTGTTTTTCTCAAAATGTTTTGCAAGCTAGCAAATAATCTAACCTAGTCAGCAATAAGTCCAGTAACATTTTCTGTAGAACATACAGAAAGCTGTGTCTAACTATGTCAGCAATGGAATAGTAACATTTTCTGTGTGACAGGAAGACAACTATATAAGAATAACATACTAATCACCAGTAATTCAGATAAACCTTGTGCCTACATGCTTTGTCTCCTTGCTGCAAGTAATAAAGGGTGCCTTGCTTGAACCTAACGTGAATTGGTCTTTGAAGTTTTTTCCTTTGACAGATTGGTCCTTCGGACTGGAACCCTCTCTTCACCTTGGATCAGACGGCCAGGTGGTTGAAACCGTACGGGGAAGAAACCAAATCGGTTCTTTTTATATGGAAAGTTATCCATCTGGATTGTCGTTCAAAAGAGGCCAGCCACTTTCTGATCTGTGACTGAAGGACGGGTCACCGCGAATTGGTGATCAATCACGTGGGCTCAGGTAAGGTGAATTTACTTTTTTCTGTTTTCTGTTTTAGATCAGGGACTAGATGTGTATTGTTTTTGTCAGACTGTATTTTTCTTACAAGTCAGGGACAAAAAAGATTACTGTCTTGTCATAGATCAGGAGAAACAGAATAAGTAGGCAGTCATTCTGAAGAGACTATAACAAAATCCGTGGTACCACGTTAAAAATGAAGAGAAGTTACGTAACGTTCAAAGGGTAGAACAAAAATGGGTAATAATTGCACAAAAAGACCCCAAAATCCGCTTTTTACAGAAGATGCAAAATATATGCAGTTGCAGCTCGCCGACAATATTAGATATTATTCAAAATGGGTTAATAAATACGAATTTGACGGAAAATTAGAAAAATCCTCGCTTATCAAACAGCTCAAAACCGATTCCAAAGGTCGGGTAAAAAAGCAACATCAGTTAGGAATTCCTCAGGCACACAGGTGGCTTGAGGAAGTAAACCGTCGGTAACAAAAGAACAAAAATTCAAAAGCAATGTTTTTAGATAAGGAGGACAATAACTTAGTAATAGCATCAGCACCTCCGCCTCCCTTACCAGAATATGAAGCAAGTGAACAGGTTAGTCCACCCCCACAATATCCTGTAGTCACTGAAGATAGAGATATTGTGAAACTAAAACTGACTAAAATTAGAGATCCCATCAGGACCAGGTCCCGAACAAAAGCAGGTAACTCAGATGAAGGCATCGAGTTATGGCAAATGGTTAATAATTCACGATCTATAAGTGAAGGAGAAGAAATATGCCCACTTATACAAGTACCCAATCCTCAGGCAGGTCAAGACGATCAGGACCCAACTATTTTAGTGTATAGACCTTGGACTCCGGAAGACTTCCGGAAAGCCACTGAGGGAATTCCCCATCCAAAGGTTAATTTTAGAAAATTCTCAGCTGATTTACAAGGAATGAGGCTAAGTTATAACCTAAACGGAGAAGAAATAGAAAAAGTAGTTAGACAGACTGTAGGGCCAGATTGGTACATGATTAGTGGGAACTGGATTCCCCGTGACACTGCATAAAGACCCCTCCCACATAGCAGCGCAGAATTAGACACCAGAGTAAAAGGTCTTACAGACCGCATCTCTGAAAAATGGAAACCTAGGGCAGACTGGACTTGCATTAATCAATGCATCCAACAAGAAGGTGAAACAATTGACCGGTACTATGCCAGATTATTAGAGTGTTTTAATAACCACTGTGGAATGCAGGTTCCTGAAGATCAAACACAAGATTCCCCATATGAACAGCAGTTAAAGAATGCATTTTTAAAGGACAGTATTGCACCTATAAGAAGTTTTATTACAAAACATATGGTAGACCATCGTACAAACAGGTTACAATCATTACTTGAATATGCTAGGCATGCCGAAAGGCATTTTAATAGCAAAAAGAAAAAGAAAGCTCAAGTATTTTCTGTAGAAGACAGAGCAGAAGTTTATGTAGTACAGTCTGAGAAAAAGGGCAAGAAAAATGCACATGAAAACAAACAATCTGATCAATGATCAGAGGACTTTGAAGGGCGAAAGAAAAGGGGAGAATGTTTTAAATGCGGTAAAAAGGGACATTTGGCAAGGGATTGCAAGAAGACAACAACGGAAGACAAGGAGGGTGAGGACTGACTATATGGTAGTCAGGAATCACTAGAAGGGGCTAGCGAAGAAAGGACAAATGAGAATGTGATAGAGGGAGTAGAGGAAGTTAGTGACAATGAAGAAAATGATATATTAGACCTAGCTCTATTGAGCTTGGAACTTTATGTAGCAGACACAAAACCAGAAGTTACACTCTTGGTAGAAGGGAGGGAAGTCAAATTCTTGTGTGACTCAGGGGCATCATGAAACCTGATACATCCCTCCAAACTGCCAAAAAACACAGAGTCACCTGATTACATACTGGTCAAAGCAGCTAATGGACAGCTGTATCGGGAGCCTCTCTCCCATAACATTGCAATAACTGATCCAGTTTCAAGATTGACACAGAAAAGCAAATTTGTTGTTTCTGCAAAATGCCGAGTAAACCTCTTGGGCAGAGACCTCATGCAGCTATTTGTTATAGCAGTAGTCCCAACCATGCAGGGTATGGAAGCACAGCGACAAATTAATACCTTTGCATTGCAATCGGAGGGTGAAATGTTTTATTGGTACAGCCAGGACTTGGTTACGACTGGTCCAGGGACTGTGACCAAAGAGTTAATGAATGTAACCATCAGCAAGTTCCCCTCCCTTGACATTGATTAGCAACACCTGTTGCACTGTACCCTGTATTATTGTAACACACCAGGACGTGATAAAGAATATGAGCAAGAATTATTTAAGAATCATGCAAACAGATTGGTATCGCGTAACCTGTACTGGGACACAGAAGGGAACAGTGTAGCCAGCTGTTCATTGCCCCAGGAGTTATTTGCACTTTATAAATCTAATCGATTACCACACATTAGCTTAACAAAAAACAGCAATATAGAATGGGCAGGCCTAGGAGAAAAAGTCACGAGATGGGAGAAACAGACAGAACTAGAACTGTCAGAACAGGGAATACAAATACAGAAGTTGAATTGGATAACTCAGACCAACCCAGCTGTGCACTTGCAGTCTAGTGAGGACAGCTGATTGACACTCCTGTTATAGGAGGAAGAGAATGCCTTACGAAATATACCAGAGACTCTCTGGTCAACAGGAAAATCAGATGTAGGATTCATTCGTACAGCGGGACCAGTTACTATCACGCCAAAGTCAGCATTCAGACCACAAAAAGGACAGTATCCCTTAAGAAAAGATGCAGAGGCAGGGATAAAGCCTATTATAGCAGCCTTACTTAAAGGAGGGATACTAGTAGAGTATCCCGATTCACCATGTAACACACCCTTATTTCCAGTTAAAAAGGCCAATGGAGAATGGCGTATGGTCCAAGATTTACAAGCTGTAAATGATGCAGTAATACCAAGAGCACCTACGGTGCCAGACCCACACACCCTGTTGAATGATCTGAAACCTCAACAGAAGTATTTTTCTGTGGTAGACATCAGCAATGCATTCTTTTCGATACCGATACACCCTGATAGCCAGTACTGGTTTGCATTCACATTTCCGGGGAAAAGGTATACATATACGCGACTACCACAGGGATATTGTGAAAGTCCAACAATATTCTCACAAGAAATGACAAGCAACTTGGTGGGATTCACCCCACCAAGAGGCAGTCAGATTTTACTTTATGTTGATGACATCTTGCTGGCAGCCCCCACCCAGCAGGAATGTAGATAAGATACCATAGCACTTCTACGATTTTTAGCCGCTGAAGGACATAAGGTAAATAAAAGTAAACTGCAGCTTTGGAAAAAACAAGTCAAATACCTGGGATATGTAATATCCAAGGAAGGTAGAACATTAGATGAGGACAGAAAAATAGCAATTTTGCAAGCACCAAAACCCACTACCAAGAAGGAAATGATGTCCTTCCTGGGTACAACCAATTTTTGCCGGAGCTGGATTCCAAACTATGCCTTGGAATCTGCACCTCTGACTGACCTTATATATAAAAAGCCTATGGCAGCGCAGGATTTGTTACAATGGACACCAGAGGCAGAATCTGCTTTCTGCAAACTAAAGCAGTTAATAGCGTCCTCATTAGTTCTGGGATTGCCAAACTACCATAAACGTTTTTTTCCAAACTGTAGATTCTAAGCAGGGTACACAACATCAGTATTAACACAACAGCATGGGGATAAGCAATGCCCCATTGCTTACTATTCATCACAACTAGACCCAGTGGCACGATCCTTACCTCACTGTGTACAAGCAGTAGTTGCAGCTGCAATGGCAGCACAGGCTTCAGCCTCAGTAGTCTTGTTCCACCCTCTCACTTTGAGAGTATCTCATGCAGTCGCGATTATTTTACTACAAGAAAAGGTGGCATATCTTTCCCCTGCTAGGCATCTTTCCTGTATGACTATATTGTTGAGCCAACCTCATATGACAATTGAACGCTGCACGACTTTAAGCCCTTCTACTTTGCTCCCGACCCCTGCAGACGGCACACCACACCGCTGCCTGCAGGTAATTGAGCAAAAGACACTACCTAGAAAAGATCTCACGGATGTCCTCTTGGATGATGCCGAGGTGACATACTACGTGGATGGCTCGTGCAGAAGGGGTCCTACAGGACAGAACCTAGTAGGATATGCAGTAGTTTCTGATGCTGGGATTATAGAAGCAAAACCTTTACCACACAACTTATCTGCACAGACAGCAGAATTGATTGCCCTGACACGGGCATGTACCTTAGCAAAGGGTAAATGTGTAAACATTTTTACTGATAGCCAGTACGCTTTTTCTACTGTACATGTCTTTGCGCAGCAGTGGAAAACCGGGGAATGATAACATCTACTGGCAAACCTATAAATCATGCACAGTTTATTTTAGATCTTTTAGAATCTATTCAGTTACCTCAGAAAGTAGCCATTTGTAAATGCACAGCTCACACCAAGCAACAAGATAGGATTTCAAAAGGTAATGCGAGAGCTGATACAGCTGCAAAACAAGCAGCCACAGAAGTATTTCTTTTAAATTAGGAATTACAACCCTCTGAGATTTTAGATTTAGATATGTTAAAAACAATGCAGACGCTCACTACGCAAGCTGAAAAACAACGATGGATAAAATGAGGAGCAATCCTCGAAAAGGGGCTATACATCTCTAGAGAAGGAAAACCGATACTACCCTCTAATTTGTTTCGATATGCAGCTTTGTTGAGCCATGGGCAGTGCCATGTCTTAACAGGGGGGATGGTACAGCTGGTGAACCAGGTGTTCACAACATATGGATTTACAAACTACTCTATAAAATTTTGTTTGATGTGTCAGATTTGTAACAAACATCATGCACAGGGGGCGATAAAGCCCAAGCAAGGGAGTTTTCCTACACCACCATATCCGTTTCACACTATCTGTATGGATTTCATAGAATTGAACAAATGTGAAAATAAGAAGTATTGTCTTGTCATTGTAGATATGTTTTCCAGATGGGTGAAAGCCTTTCCAACCAAAAATCCAGATGCAGCTACGGTGGCAAAAGTACTTGTCAAGGAAATCATTCCTAGGTTTGGTATTCCGGAAAGGATCTACAGTGACAATGATACACACTTTGTAAATCAAACCATACAGCAGTTGAGTAAGCATTTTGGTATTTCTTTAAAAAATCATTGTGCATACCATCCACAATCTGCAGGGCTAGTTGAAAGGCATAATGGTATACTAAAAAACAAATTGAGAAAATTAATAGCTGAGACAGGAAAAAAATGGTTATACTGTTTGCCCCTGGCACTGTTGAGGATGAGAACTGTCCCTACAGCAAAAGGATTGACTCCTTTGAAAAATTATTTGGAAGGGCTTATTATACACCCCAGTGGAAACTTCTCATGTCATCAGACCAGGAAGCTGATTTCACACTAGCTGAATATATGAAAAAGTTGTTGAGTTCTAAACATCTGTTGCAGTCAAATTCTGTTTCAGATAGAAAACAAACTGAGACATCAGAAGTGGCAGTGACGCTTGGAGATTGGGTGTGGATCAAAAACATCAAGAGGAAGAATTGGTCATCACCAAGGTGGGAAGGTCCCTACCAGGTGCTTCTTTCAACACCCACTGCAGTCAAGACAGCAGAACGAGCTTCGTGGATACACGTGACGCACTGCAAGCTGGTTAAGAACTTTGAGTTGGACAAAAATCTTACCTCTCCATCGGGGCCCTCAGCACAAAGTCTGGCTACAAAGGGGGGGGGGTCATATCAATAGGACTGATCCATCTCAACCCCAGTGAAGAAACCATCGGTGCTGAAGGTACTATTAGGGCAGAGAGTAAGAGCACGTGTCTAAGATGACGGAATTCAGTAAGATCCAAATACACCTACTTGGAAGAGTCGGGAAAAACAGAAATGCAGAACAACTGTTTCCTCAAAAGTATTGCATAATCATCCTGTTGACTGTACTAGTGACAATAATCTTTTTGTTGTGGCCATTCCTTTTCCCAGCCACACAAATTGAATAAACAAGCGTGCAGAGTGGCACGCAGAGTGGCACCCAAACTTTAATACTTACCAGGCAATCAAATATGTGTATGCTGAGACCTTCAGTGTTTCGAATTGCTGGATTTGCACAGCTTTGTCAACAGCATATGGGGGGTTGCTGTTAACTTCAGTTCCCCTAGGAGCCAACAAGACCTGGGAAAACTTAATTTATGATACATCAGATGTCACATCACAAGATAAAGTAGCATTGCACTTGTCTGTTCGACAGAAGGGAACTGTGTGTTTTTACAAGAATGATACAGTTCAGGTGGGTTGGAGCAATTGCAATGTGACTGTTCCCTATAGATGCTACACTAAACCTGATAACACCAGATCATATTGCAACACAAGCTATGATACATTTTTTGAACTGATGCATAGGACAACTGAAGAAGTAAAACATAATGCTGATCTCTCTAAGCAACTGTCTATAATTGACAAATAAATGTTTCATGCAGAGCTAGGGCATAGTAAAGTTAGTACCAAAGTAGAAGATTGTTACTTTGTATGTGGTAGGAAAGCATATAAATGGTTACCTGAGAATTGGTCCGGCAGTTGTTTTTTGGGGTACCTGGTTCCGGCCATACAACACACAGCAGTTTTACTTCAAGGGAAAATTCGGAATGTTCGAGAAATCAAGAAGCCTGTCAATCCAGTGGGGCAAATCAATGCGCGCTGGAAAAACCATCATGCTGTGGGCTTAGGGAAAAATGGACTGTCACATATGGACTTGAGTGATACTGTTATCTCGTGGGTAGGTGTACTGCCAGCATATGGAGCAATGAAATCAATCTGGGAACTGATAAAATTGTTTAAGCTTCTCGAAATAATAAGTAATGCAACCTTTTCTGCCCTAGAATTGGTGACTGATGAACTGACTGCCATGAGAACAGTGGTGCTTCAAAATCGCATGGCTCTTGACTTCACCCTAGCGGCGAGAGGAGGTACGTGCGCTTTAATCCAGGAGGAGTGCTGTTTGTATATTCCTGACCACAAACACGAGATTTATTCCAAAAGGCATTCTGAGAAAACTCTATCTAACAAATGGTGTGCTGAATGTAGTCAGTATGAAGATTTTTGCGATCAAGCATCACTTGCCAAAATTAACTCTTTGCATCTAAGACAGAAAAAACAGTGGCATTGGCATGAGGGTAGGAACTTCCTCGACTGTATGCATAGGATGGTGGGGATCTCTTTAATGCTTTAAGTTTCTTGGGTCAATACATATTCTGATTTCATCTGAGTTTTACTTATGAGCGACTGCCATGGAAGACCCATTCGGTTGGTTCCATAACTGGACAAATCACACTTTGCTGCACCATCTTCCATCTTATATAACTGAAATTTGACTTTATCCTGAATAGCTATCAGAACTCTTCTCACTGGTCTGAACACTGGACTGACCTTTAGGTCTAATATCATGGAGTATACAGCTGGAAGTTTACCTAGCTTGTCTTCGAAAACATCAGCATACTCTGTGAAAATAGCATTGGTGAAACTGGAACTAGGGCGTGTACTTACATGATGGACTTCATTGGTAAAAGAAAGCAGTTTCATTCTTAAACTGTCTCTGAGACCTAATAATGACTGCACAGGTCCTTTGACTACATAAAATTGCAAGCTGTAACTGCCTCCAGCTGAGTAACATGAAAACACTACTGAGCCTTCGATTTGAATCTCTTCACCTCCATAAGCAGCAAGCATCGCACAGCTGGCCAAATTAAGTCATTCACCAGCTCTTACTGTAACAAATGTTTCAGCTGACATAACATTGAGCTTTGAACCAGTGTCCACTTTGAGCTGTGTGAGTTTACCATTAATCCGGACAGTAGAAAACACTTTGTTTTTTGCCAACAAATGTACTGCATTAACTTTTTAACCAACCATCTACATAGAAAGTAGAGTTGCAGCTTTCTATATGATCATCTTGCTTTTCTTGAGTGACCTTTCTTAACAAATGAATGAGGCTTGCTTGATTTACAAAGCTTTTGAGAGTGGTTCCATTTTTTGCATTTGTGACATTGCTGACCCAATGCTAAGCACTTTTCTCTTTTGGATTCATGATTGGTGCCACAAGGGTTGGGAGGGTGGCCTAATGGTTAAGGTGTTTGCCTTATAAACACAAGGTGCAGGGTTTGAGTCTCACAAGGGATAATTGTCTAGGCTTAAAATGGCTCGCATGTGCAGTTAGCCTAGTACTAATCTATGAACCTATGAACAATTATGACAGTTAAGAATGAGACTTGACTTGGGTTTTCCTGACTCACCCTTATGCTGCACTGCGCATTTCCATTTTACTGAGTTAATTTTAGAACTTGCTGGAAAGGTATGGAGACTCCCTGGAAATCCCGCAGGGGCTGCTGCTGCCATGTGCTTGGGCCTGTTTCTGTTAACCACATACTGCATGCTTCTACATTTGCTCTAGAGGCTACTAAAACCATAGTCTTATCACTTGCAAGCATATTTGTGTGCCTTTCTATTAGCTCGTGTATCTGATAAATCTCTGTGGCTTTGCTTAATGTTAAATCACTGTCTCAAAGCAAAATCTTACCCACTGCAGCATTATTAATACCAAGCATAAGACTGTCTTTTATCAACTCGTCTTTCAAATCACCAAATCTTCACATTTTTAGCTTTGTTTCTCAAGTCAGTAATGTAAGCTGCAAAAGTTTCTCCTGGCTTTTGGTCTCTTGTATAAAATAAGAGCCTTTCCAATGTAACATTTGTCTGAGGGTTACACATTTCTCTAAATTTACACTTCAAGCACTCAGGGTCCTCCCTTGATTCAATTTGTACAACAGTATGGTGGTTTTCCCCTTCTCCTGCATATACTGCTGGTGCATACACAAATGAACTCTCTCTCTCAGTAGCTTCTGACCCCGCTAGGTTAAGCAGAATAAATGCCCTCATACATGCATCTTTGTCAGAAAAAGCTGCTTGTATGAAAATATCGCATTCCTGTTCAAATACTCTCCAGTTCTCTGCAATATTATGATCAAACACAAGTACACTAAAGACCCTTGAACTTACGTACGAACATACACACAGATATGTCAGAAATTTATGCTGGAAACTTGTAACTATGCTCAACAGCACAGCAGACTCTCCAAAATAACTGCACTTAATAAAATAAGTTTCTGTAACACAAGAACACTTTGAAATCACTATATGTTGCAAAATCACCCTTATCGGTGTAAGAAACACTTTAAAATGACTGCATTTTGCGAATGAATTGTACACAGCACTATAAACTTCTCGAAATTAATATATTCTGATTGCACTTTGCAAAATAACTGTACTTTGCACACAGTAAACTCTTCAAAATAAATGTACTGCAATAAAGCACACACTGCAAACACTTTGCACGCTCCAAAATACTTCGAACAACTCTAGTTATACTCTGAATAGCTTTAGTCAATGCGAAATAATAGCACATATCAAAAAACATGGTCGTTTACTAAAAAATGCAGCCGCTTTGCTTTTGCATGCTCACTTTGCCCTTTTATTGTACTCGTTATGCTCATTTGACTTTTAACATTCTCATTAGACTTTTCTTGAGCTCTTTTTACTTTTAACGTGCTCGTTATGCAAATCAGAAGTAGTTCTGAATGCTGTCATAAGTATTTTGAATAACTTTATCAAGTATTGTGGTTTCAAACTTCATTTAATCAATACTGCGTTTTGTGCTTTTTGTTTGATTAACAATATGTTTTGTGCTTTGTGTATGCTTTGTATCATTTTCTTTACAAAATAAGTTATTTATGCAAGTTTCTTATTACTTGAAATTTGTTTTTGACCTTTCTTAATCATTTGGGCAGGTTGGGAATGAAGCCTCTAACACCATGTCGTCCAGATACGCCATTTCGGGTACCATGTGGTTCGGGCATGCTAGTTCTAGCATCACATTGTACAGACATGCTGCTTCTGACACCATGTCGCTCATCCGGTCGGGATAAAACAGACGAACAGTTGTGGGTTCGGTTCAGACAGCTTTATTATATACAAACACATCAGGACTGAGGCTTAATAAGTTAAACTTAAACTTATAAACAGATTGACTGCTGCACCCATACATGTTAGCACTCTTGCTGTTCTCTCAAAATGGCACTGCTGCCTGCTCATGCTCTATTTATATGCATGTCCCCTCACTTTGAAATGCTTCTTAAAGTTGCAAAAAAAAAATACTCTAAGCCTGTTTCCTACCTTTCCTGTAACTAGTGTTCCAGATACAGATTTGCTGTATCCAGGACTGTATGTAAGCTTTTGAACCCCCCAAGCCTTTCTGTGTTGGAGGGCAGCCTTCTAGCTTATCAGTGGGAGTGGTAAGCACAAGGTAACCTGTCTACCACATAAGGGGTGGTTCTGGCCCAGAAATTGTAGTTATTGGCCGTTTGGGCAATCTTTTCCATCTCTCTCAACTTTCTGATTTGAAAGCCTGCATTTGCACTTGTTTCTGTCCTGTAACTCATCTAGTGCAGATACAGATTCTTATTTTTAGCACTTAAATTTGTTTATTCGTGCTCAGAACTTGTAAGCACTAAATAAGCTACTAATTACTATAGCACTCAACCTTCCTCATTACCTAGAGGAAAACAGTTTTTGTACTTACTTTTCTCACTTGCTTAGAGAAAAACAGCTCTTGTACTCACCTTCCTCACTTATCTAGAGGAAAATAGTTTTTTATTCAGGGATGTCCAAGGGTCAGCTCCCTGTGTTCTCTCCTGTCTATCTGATGAATCTGGGCATCTTGAGGCAATGTAGAAATTGCCTCATGTACACAGACAACCCTCTCCTCCTACCACCCAGCACTACAACCTGTGAGAGATGCACTTATCTTGCCAAACTGGAGGTAAAGCTCTCTCCAACAAAGACTGAAATTGACAGTCAAGAGGAGAAGTTAAACATTTGCACCACACCACACTCATCACAGTCTCACTAAATCTACACCACCAAAATCCACACATAGTAACACAAAAACATTTGCGGAGGTTCTCAGTAATAATCTGTCTAAGCAACAGAGATCTCCAAAGCAGAAATGCAAGCAACCTCCATCCCCCAACACAACCCAAATGACACATAGCCTACAGACTCAGTGTGCCACTCAACCACAGCCAATAAGGCAAAACACCGTACCCAACACACTAGTCATAGGTGACTCTATAGTCAAGCACACTGATGTCCCACTCACAAGGCTAAACAAAGAGAAGGTTACTGTCAGCTGCATGTCGGGTGCCAGGATCCGCCACATAACACACACACTCAGGTCACTCCACAACAAGTACAAATACGACTCTGTCATTGTCCGTGTTGGTGTGAATGACCTGAGACGTACCTCCCTGGACTACATGAAAGGAGACATGGAAGTGCTCTCCGATCTTGTAGCCCAGGCAGGTATGACCCTAGCCCTGAGTAGCATTCTACCATCGCCCAGAATGATACCGCAGTACAAGGACAAAATGATTGACTTCAACAATTGGCTAAGCTTCTGTTGTCATTCTGAGGGGATCCAGTATCTGTCTGCTTGGGATGACATGGTTGACAGACCATGATGCTTTGCAACAGGTGGCCTGCACCTGTCGCCCCTGGGATTCCGGATACTGGCTAAGACTCTTGCCGCCTCTATAGTGCCTTTTTTAGACAAGGTTCAAATGACAAATTCACCACCGTAACAGGAACAGGCAAGCAAAAACTGAGGGTAATGCTACTCAGTGCTAGAAGTCTAAATCTCAAAATGCACTCACTCGAGGTACTCCTTAAAATGGAGAAGATCGATATCTGTGCAGTGACTGAGACCTGGTTCAAGGCTGCAGAGAGCACCCCTGCACTACCAGGCTATAACTCATACCACACGTTTCGGCCATGTAACTTGGACCAAAACACCAAAGGCGGAGGTGTGTCCATATTCATTAAGGATATCCACACCTCCTGGCTAGTTGCTCAGCATAATGCATCCGAGGTTATCCAAGTGCAACTAACTCTGGGCAAAACTGCAGTCCAAATTGTAGCTCGCTACAGATCCCCCACCATGCCCCAAGATTCTCACTCCTCTTTTCTTGATGTACTGGAAAACATTAGGGTTCAACCAAACACCTTAATAATGGGCGACTTCAACTACCCCACCATTAACTGGGAAAACTACTGGTGAACCAACTCCGTAGCTCAATGCTATCTGGAATTCATAAACTCCAATGCCCTGGATCAACTTATCCACACCCCACCAGGGGCAACAATATCCTAGACCTAGTCATTACCAACATGAGTGTCTGGTGTTCCACACCTGAAATCAACTCCTCGTTGGTCCGATCCGACCATAAGCTAATCACCCTTGATATCCACACCCCGCCCCCACCCCCATTAAGGAAACCACGGTAAAAAATTTCTCCAAAGCCAACTTCATGCTTCTTAAGACAGAAGTGGTGAACTTCATGACACCCATGCAGATGGACAATACAGTTACAACTGCTGAATCCTACACAAATGCACTGTATAAGCACTTACACGAGTGCATGGATTGTGCTACCCCAAACAGAACCAAGACGCTGTCCTCCAAAAAAAAGGAAACCAATCTGGTGATTCCCTGCCATAAACAAACTGTACAACAGAAGGAAGAAAGTGTTGCAAAAGAGAGTAAAATCCCATGAGTGGAGGAGCTCCCTGGTCAGCCTCAGTAAGAAGCTGAGATCCCTTATAAGATCCTCCAAAGCTAGCTACAAAAACAAAATCACCACTAATTCTAAGGACAACCACAAAACATTCTATAGCTATGTCAAGAATCTCGATGGCAGCACCCAGATCTGCTCTGAGTTACAGCACAATAGCACGAAAATTACAGAACCAACTGATATTGCCAACATCCTGGCAGATAGGTTCAGTGCTAACTTTACCCCCCCCCCCCACACCCCTTTAAGGGCCCATATCTATACAGGAAGAATGCAGAGTCCCTGTATTCACAACTACTCAGGTAAAAGCTGCACTCTCTAAAGCCAAAAACACAGCATCCATGGGACCGGACAACATCCCAGGCTGCGTTTTACACGAACATCAGAACGAACTGGCACCCCACTTAAGCACCATGTTCAATAATAGCCTCGCATCAGGCTTTGTGCCCACTGAAGGGCACACAGCAACAGTTATCCCATTCCACAAACGGGGAGCCACCACTGATCCCGGGAACTATCGACTTGTTAGCCTGACGAGCCTGGTCTGCAAGGCCATGGAACGTGTCATCATGGAACTCATAAACAAAGACATTGGTAACCTCCAAACTCTGGATCCCACCCAGTTCGCGTTTGTGAAAGGCAGATCATGCCTCCTGAACCTGATAGACTTCTTTGAGGCAGTCACCAAAGCCATAGATGAGGGTAAGGTGGTTCAGACAGCCTATCTTGATCTCGCCAAGGCTTTCGACACCATCCCCCATTCTGGAATTATAGCTAAACTCACTAAACTAGGTATAAATCCCTATGTCACAAGATGGGTTGCCAACTGGCTCACTGACAGAACCCATACTGTAAAAGTTGCAGACTCTAATTCTGACCTCAAACCAGTGACAAGTGGAGTATCACAGGGTTCAGTCCTGGGACCTCTCCTGTTTGGTATCTACTTCTCTGAAGTACAGGCTAACACAGAAGACGTCTGGCTAACGAGGTTTGCAGATGACTTTAAACTAGGAGCCATAGTCAAGTCCCAAAATGATGTAGACATCCTACAGAAGGGCCTCGCTGAGACAGATGCCTGGTGTCAGAGCCATGGCCTCAAGCTCAGTGCCAAAAAGCGTAGTGTCATCCCCTTTGGTAAAAACTTTGTATCCATTAACTATCACATAGGCAACAATCTGCTTAACACCGAATGTGTGATAAGAGACCTTGGGACCCAGGTGGACAGTAGTCTCTTCTTTGATAGTCTCATCGCCACAGTAGCCAGGAAGTCCTTCTACTTGGCACACCTCATCATAAAAGGGTTCTCATCCAGGAAAAAATAGGTCATTGTTTCCCTCTACTCGACACTCATTAGACCCATTATAGAGTACAGTGCCCCTTTTGGAATGTACCTCACAAGACATCTGCAGCAGCTGGAAAGGCCACAGAAGTACCTCACAAAGAGGATTACTGGCCTCAAACAAATGCCCTACACTGACCGTCTCAAAAAACTTCAGCTTTACTCCGTAGCATATCGCCTACTCCGAGGTGATCTTTGCCTAACATATAAAGCTGTTTTAAACCCAGAGCTGTTGGACATGCTACACCTAAAGAAATCCCAATCCCTCCCAGCTACACACTCTAGGGACCTAAACCTTGTCACCACAATAAACAGGACATGCTGGAGGGATAGATTCCTGTCCCAGAGACTTCCCATACTCTGGAACAGGTTACCCATCTATGTCAAGCTAAGTTCTTCATTAGCACTCTTCAAGAAAGATCTTGATGAGTGGATGGCAAATAGGAAATACACCCCGGGGATCACTTATGTGTCTCTGCTCGACAGTGGCAAAGGAAAATAACTTTCTTGGGTGGCGTAAGCCAGGGAACCTTGTTGGCTAGGCTTACGTAGGCCCCTGGGCCGATAGCCTAGTACCTACCTATGAACACATGCTCTGTTCTACAAAGGGCATATAATCTCTTCTGGTTTAACTTCAGTTTTGTCTGTATTTAGTATTTAGATATTTTTTTCTCTCGATATTAAGGATATATGTTTTTCTGTCAATATTTAGGTTGTTGAATGTTTAAGGGTGTAGATATATAGAATTATACCTACACACAAACATATATATATATATATATATATATATATATATATATATATAAGTTGGAAACAATACAGACCTTGTGAGCTATAAAATTATTCATAGTTTCATAGGAGGTTACTTGGCTAATGGCCGTAGGGCCTTTAGAAGCCTAACCGTTTGAAAACCCATGTAGCCTCATTTACCATAGTTAGATTACATTGTTAGCAGTGCGATTCTATGATCAGCACCGAATGCCCCTGTCCTTGAGAGACAGAGGTGCCACCCCAGGGATGAATTTGTGGTCACCCATCCAATTGTCAAGGCTGCAGTTAAATAGGGTCATTGAGGACCTCTGCTTCACGTGAAGTGGGAGCATATTCCAGAAGAGTGGCAATCTCTGGGAGATGTATCTGTCTCTCCAACATGTTTTGTTAATGTCACAGGCTAGGTTCAGATACCTGGAGTGAGTGACTTTTGTCACCTTGCAGGTGTGCAGCATTTCCATTAGGACAATGTCCAAAACTGCTCTGTAGACCAGGCACAGTTCGCCTCTCAGCAGCCTGTATACAGATTACAATGACAGAGCTTTTAGTCTTTTCTTGTAGGCCATGTTTTGGAGGCTCTGGATTCTCCTGGTTAGAAATTTGTGTGGTCTCTCCAGTAAGTGTAGATGTCTGGCGAGGTACATAAAGAAGGAAGCATTGTACTCAATTAGTGGTCTGATAAGGATTGAGTACAGCGAAGTTATAACTTCCTTAGTCTTGGATGCAGTGCCTTTATTTATGAGATGCACAATGTAGAAGGCTTTCCTTACCATTATGGAGTTATGGTTATCGAAGTTTAGAATGCTATGAACCTGTGTTCCCAAGTCTCACACCACTGGGTTTGAACCTAGAGTAGTGATGTCTATATCATAATTTGCAGGGGCTGCTTCTTTGCCAAGGGGATAATGGGGCATTTTTTTGCATTTAGTTTTAGTTCATGACTTTAGCACCAATCATTTGCCTGCATCGGCTTATGTAATATATTAACATTGTTGGGGGACTCTATGTTTGCACCTAGTTTATAGTCATCTGCAAACATGGTAGGCCACAGGCCATCTACTCTTGCCTGGACTTCAGAGAAATAGATTTTGAACAATAGAGAGACCAGCACAGATCCTTGTGGTACCACATTCGTAACTGGTCTACTGGTGGAGCTTTGACAGTGTGCATTTTGTTGGCGTGCAGTTGGCTACCCATCTAGTGACATATGGTTTAATCCCCATCTAGGAGAGTTTCTCAATGATCTCTGCATGGGTGATTGTGTCAAATGACTTGGCTAAATCAAGATAGGTGGTATGTACTGCTTTGCTCTCATCTAGGGCTTTGGTGACATTCTCAAGGAAGTCCACCAGGTATATTAAGCAAGATCTACCCTTGACGAAATCAAACTTGAGTCAGGTCAAGAGTTTTAAGGTCGCCTATATCCTTGTTGATAAGATTCATGATGATTCTTTTCATGGCCTTGCAGATAAGGCTGGTTAGGCTTACGAGTCAATTATTCCCAGGGTTGGTTGATGGACCCCCTTTGTGTATGTGGATTACTGCTGCTGTTCTTCACTCTGCCATAAGAAAGCCAGTGCTCAAGCTATGTTAAACAGATTGCCAAATGGTTCCGGTAGGTCTTGTTTTAGATTGTTCAGTAAGCAGCCTGGGATATTATCTGGTCCCGCAGAGGCCATGTTTTTGCCCTTAGAGAGCACTTGTATGACGTGTTATTTGGAGATACTCAGTATAGGACCGGTGTCAGAAATTATTTGGGGTATGGCTGGTGGGGATTGGGGTGAAGTTATTGCCACATCTGTTGGCTAGCAGACTGGCAACTTCCTCAGGTTCAGTGTGAGTGGTATTGTCCACTGTTTGTTCCTAACACATCTGGGCATTCCCTTTTAGGCTTCGGATGTAGCTAAAGAATGCTTTATGATTGTCTTTAGTTAGGGATGCTAATTTAGTCTTGTAACTAGCTTTAGAGGACTTTACGAGATATCTGATTTGCTTGTTTAATCTGTGGAGGGTATTCTTTCTATGTTGAGTATAGCATTGCATCTCCAGGGTGCTCTCTGCGGCCTTGAACCAAGTCTCAATGACTACACAGGCATCAGCATCTTCCAAAGTGAGGAGTGCTTCCAGGGAAAGCATTAAACAGCATGACCTTGAGTTTGTCTCTAGTAGATTTCTTTACATCAGAAGTTTTGTTGTTTTGACATTGCCTGAAAAAGGCACTATGGGGTTGGCAAGTGTCTTTGCCAGTATACAAAAGCCTTGAGAAAGGTGAAGACCATCTCTGGCAAAGCAGCATGGTCTGTCAACCACGTCTTCCCAAGCAGACAGATACTGGATCCCCCTGAAGTGACACCAGAAGCTAAGCCATTTATTGAAATCAATCATTTTTTTGTCTGCACTGAGGCATCATCCTAGGTGAGGGTAGGATGCTGCTTAGGGCTAGGGATATACCTGCCTGGAATGGATCTATATTATATTATCGAAAAGACAGGTCAGCAAATGGCACTTGCATCAAAAATGCCGTTCAGCAAATTCGCTCTTGTGGGGGGGGGGCTAATTGTGTGTACGAACTCCGAGATTGCACTACAGTGAGGAAAGGGCAAATTTCCCCATCTTCACTGTACCACGGTCTCAGTGTGAACAGTTTGCTGGATGGCATTTTTTATGTAAGTGCTGTTCGCTGACCTGTCTTTTTCATAATATAATATAGACCTGCCTGGGACACATAATCCTAACAGTTCAGTCATGTCTCTCTTCATATAGCCTGAGAGCTACATTCATAGGTTCATAGGTGTGTACTAGGCTAATGGCCCTGGAGCCTTTACAAGCCTAGCCCATACGATTACCCTGGCATTGTGCCACCCAACCTTAGTTCCCAGTGCCTCTGTTGAGTAAAGCCACTGGAGTGATCCCTGGGGTGAATTTTCTATTTCCCATCCACTCAGCAAAATTTCTCTTGAAGAGGGCCACTGAGGTACTCTGCTTGACATGTATGGGAAGTCTGTTCCATAGCATGGGCAGTCTCTGGGTTATGAACCTGTCTGTCCAGCATGTTTTGCTGTTTGTGGTAATGAGGTTGAGTTCTCTGGAGTGTGTGGTGCAGAGGGATTGGGATTTCTTTAGATGTAGCATTTCTAACAGAGCTGGGTCAGACATGGCTTTGTAAGTCAAGCAGAGATCGCCTCTAAGTAGGCGATATGAGACAGAGAATAGTTGGAGTTTTTTGAGTCTGTCCATATAGGACAAAAATGTTTAAAGCCTAGGATCCTAGAAGCCTCTCCAGTTGTTGCAGGTGTTTAGTGAGGTGCATGCCAAATGGGGCATTGTACTCAATGATTGGCCTAATGAGGGAAGAGTAGAGGGAGACCATGACCTCTTTCTTCCTGGATGCAAAACCCTTAGTAATGAGATGTGCCACATAGAAGGACTTTCTGACTACAATGGCAATGTGGTGGTCAAAAGAGAGGTTGTTGTCAACCTGTGTTCCCATATCTCTCATAATGCCTTCTGTGTTCAGTGGACTACCATTGATGTGGTAGTTCATGGGAACCGGGTTTTTCCCAAAGGGGATGACGACACATTTTTTGGCATTGCGCTTAAGGCCATGGTTCTGACACAAGTCGTTGGTGTCAGTGAGGCCTTTCTGTAGGATGTCAACATCACTTGGGGAGTTAATAATAGCTCCCAACTTGCAATCATCTGCGAACTTTGTCAGCCAGAGTCCCTTCGTGTTGGCCTGGACTTCAGAGAAGTAGATAGCAAACAGGAGAGGACCCAGGACCGAACTCTGTGGGACTCCACTCTTGACTAGTCAGTAGTCTGACTTGGAGTCAGCTACTTTCACACTGTGAGTTCTACCTGTGAGCCAGTTTGCAACCCACCTAGTGAAATAGGGGTTGATGCCTAGCGTAGTGAGTTTTTCTATGATTCCTGAGTGGGAAATGGTATCAAAGGCCTTGGCCAGCTTAAGTTAGGCTGTATGAACCACCTTGCCTTCATCTACACCTCTGGTGACTGACTCAAAGATGTTGACCAAGTTGAGCAAGCATGATCTGCTCTTCACAAAACCAAACTGTGTGGGATCTGGAGTTTGCAGATTCCCTATATCCTTGTTTATTAGGTCCATGATGATGCGTTTCATAGCTTTATATATCAGACTTGTCAGGCTAATGAGGCGATAGTTCTCAGGGTCTGTAGTCGCTCCACCTTTGTGGAGAGGGATGACTGTAGCAGTGCGCCATTTGGTAGGGACAAAGTCTGAGGTGAGGCTGTGATTGAACAGGGCACACAGGTGAGGTGCCAGTTCAGTCTATAGTTCATGTAGAGCACAGCCAGGGATATTGTCAGGTCCCATAGAAGCTGTATTCTTGGCATTGAACAGTGCTGTTTTAACCTGTGCAGCAGTAATACTGAGTGCCTGGCAATGTATTGGTATTGTGACCGGTCCTTTGTGGGGGGTAAATTTGGTACTGAATCTGTCGGCCAGTATGTTGGCAATATCTGTTGGCGGTATAGGAGGTGCCATTGTGCAGTAGCTCAGAGCAAATCTGGGTATTGGAGATTCTTTACATAACTATAGAAGGCCTTGTGGTTGTCTTTACTATCTGCTGCAATTCTGTTTTCATAGCTTGCTTTACAGGATTTGATGACGTATCTCAACTTTTTGTTGAGGCTGATAAGGGAGTTTTCCAGTCTTGGGACTTCACCTTATTCCGCATCAGTTTCCTCCTTCTGTTGTAGAGTTTGTTTATGGCAGGCGACCACCAGATTGTCTCAAATCATTCACTCCAACATGTAGTATGACAGAGTCGTAACTGTAATTTTTGCTGAGTGACTTGATTGCATGCATGATCTGATGGATCCTGGCCCCTGATAGGCAGCTGACCGTGCTCTTGTCCAGTCTGGTGAGGGGGACATGTGTGTGTCTCACTATTGTCGCCTATGACCTGGACATTAGGTTTTGAGGTGTTTTGCCGTAGGGGCCTAATTGTTGAAACACGGAAATGTGTGTTATGTGTAGTGGTGGATTCTGTTCGTGTACCAGTATGTGTAGGTTGTTCACACTTGGTAAGTCTCTGGACTTTGGTAAGCTCTTAGTGAGTACCACTGCGTATGTGGGTTTATGTGTCATGACCTTATGTTGTGTGAGAGGTGAGGTGTGTGTGTGCTGACAGCCTGTTTGATGCCTTGGTTATTGTTACATGAGAGGACTAATTCTAGTTTCATGGTATAGTTACATCTCTAACATACTGTATTTGTTTGCTTTAGGAGCCAGTGGGTTCAGTATATGTGAGACAACCGCTACATTGCCTCAGGATGCCTATGTCAATCAGGCTGGCTGGAGAAATGTTGGGAAATTGACTGTCCATAGTAGCAAGTAATTCCTGAGTACTCATTTGTGAGAGGGCAAGTTGTATCAACTTTTGTTCTGGGATTAACAAGGAGACTTATTCTGTAGCAGATCAGAGATGAAAAGTGGGGGTGACACTGCTAAGTGCTCAGCTGAGTTGCCTGCAGTGCAGCAGGGAAGCCTAGGAGGGTTTCACTGACTGGTATCAAGGGAAAAGAAAAGTTTCTGTGTGTTTGCATCTATACATGGCACTGCTTCTCCCCATTGACTGGTGTGCAGCTACTCACAAATGCGAGGCTTTTATACTGGAAAAATTAAACAGTTTTAAACTAGTCTGCCACTAATAAATCACACAATGATCCTTCCTCTCGCAGTCTCCAGTTCAGACAAGGCTATATCCTCACTCTTTTGCCATGAGGCTGCAGGGGAGCCCTCCTTAATATAACCTTAATGGCTGGATTTTAGTTCAAGTGTAGGAAAAACAGGCTAGATTCAGCAAGTCTGGATCTAGTCTATGCTATCTAAGCAATATTTTCAGTGAAAAATAAAGTGCAGACATTGAAGCAGGCACAAACAGTAAAAACAGTCAAAAAGGCACAAATGAATGCAATAAAACAGTCAAATCAAGTTAGAAAAGTGCAGAGAAAGCTCAAAATAAACTTAATTTCTCATTCTTAGGTTTGGATGGCTTGGATTCAAGCAGAAACACTCTAGACCTCTGGCAAAGGATGCAAAATGCAGAACAGCTCTGGTTAATTGAGCCAAAGCCCATGCAAATGTAAGGTTTATATACAGGCAGAATTAAACAGTTTTAAACTGTCATTAAAAGTCCATCCCACATCATATTCAACTAATGCACAACTTCCATGTCACCTGAAACTCATGAGGCATATGTAAACACTATTCTCCTGGGTGTTTCAACTATCATTTCATCATGTAATGCTGTATCTGCTTACCCTTGGAGCTTTTCTCCCCGGGCCTCCGCTGAAAATGGACATGCATCCAGACGGACTATCATGGTCAACAAATGTAAAATAAAATAAATAACTATGTACCAACTATCTACTAAAGTACTAAACTTAAGTACTAAAGTATCAACTTGTATTTTTAACCAAAAGAGGGAATATCCTCTTATTGTATACTAACAGCTGTAAAGTCTACCATCTGTATGCTACTACTCTGTAATGTCTCTCTTGTAAATTTTTCTTCTTTCTGTAAACTTTTTCTCTCCCCAGGACTCCGCTGAAAACGGACACTTGTTTTCCATTCGGACTATCCTGGAAAACAAATGTTAAATAAATAAATAAACTAGGAGACCTGTACTGCCACAAATATGCACACACTGCACTTCCTATGTTTCATAAATGCTAGCTCCTTAAGCCAACTAGCTGAAGTCCCATCTACAGGATGAAAAAATATTGCCGCTATTTTTTACCACTATTACACTATTACTCACTGCAACTGTAGTTGCCCCACCATTGGTCAAATTCAACTATCCTCCATTAAATATTCACTATAAGGGCAAAATCTGATCTGATTTACTATCAAACCCTTCTGTCTATAGAGACTATTCTATGGCAGCTCTATCAAAGCTAGCTGATGGCCTGATGAAATTTAAGTACTCTCCCACTCCTCAGTGACCTCATCTCTCACACTGCTATGCTCACCTAAAAGCTTGCACTGTAGCATGGTTCTCCGTCAGATACAAATATAATGCCAAGCTGAGGAATAAACCCTTTTGGTGGAATGCTAGTATAAACAAACTATACAGTAAGAGGAAGAATTATATTATCAGTAAGTATAAATGTAGTACTATACCCCAACTTCTAATGAACTCAAAGATTATGAAAGAACTAAGAAATAAAATTAACTGCTCCAAAGGTAAGTATGAACTGAAAATTGCCACCTGTGTTGCTTAAAGACAGCCGCAAAGCCTTTATCACGCCTGTCAGAAGCCTTAAAAACTATACCCAGCATCCATTAAGCTAAGAGATAACACAGGCACATCCCCAGAACACACACCAACATATTAGTGGATAAACGTATTTCATATTTTATATACTTATCTCTCTCTAACTTCCCCCAGTTAGTGACAAGCTCACAGCCCTCTCAGATTACACTGTAGTCAGTTCTGAGAATGCTTTCCAAGGCTAAACTCAGTAGCTCCATGGGTCCAAACAGTGTGCTAGGTTGCCTTCTTGTCAGCATTAAGCAATGCCCAGTAGACTTGCTATTGAACCCATTCAGTTTCAGCCTTTCCACTGGATTCATGATGGAGGTGTTTAACTTCTGTAATCATCTCACTCCATAAGAGAGGACCCACCACTGACCCTTTAAACAAAAGACTTATAAGACTCACCAAAAATGGGGTGCATTACTATGGAAGTCATCAGACCCAAACCAGTTTGGTTCATTAAAGTTAAACCCTGTCTCCTAAACTTGATGGACTTCTTTTCTTTGAACATGTTATTCCATGGAGCTTTTCTCCCTGGGCCTCGTCTGAAAATGGACACGCATCCAGTCGGACTATCCCGGTCAACAAATGTAAAATAAATAAAAATAAATAAAATGTTACTGGTGCATTATGCAGGTAAATCAGTTCACACTACATACATTGACTTGGCCAATGCCTTTGATACCGTCTTACTTTGTGGCATGTTCAACAAACTAATCAAACTAGATGTAAACTCATATGTTACTTCACTCACTGGATAACAAACTGGCTTACTAATAGATTAGTCAGTGAGCCAATTTGCTATCCAGTGAGTAACATAGGATAGCAAACTGGCTTACCCCATATATTAGTAGATTGATCAGTAAGCCAGTTTGCTATCCTGTGTTACTTACTTTAGTGTTTGGGGTATGCTGTCATCAAAAAGGGCTGTTACCTATGGTGTCCCTAAGGGATCAATCCTTGGGCCACTTTTCTTTATAAGTTACTTCTCATGTACAGATAGATGTCAAGGATCTCTGTAAACTTGAAGCTGTCATAAACTCTTCAGCTGACATAGTTTCTACTGAAGGAACTAAAATGTACAGACAAGTGGTGCCTAGACCATGGCCTTAAAGTAAATGCCAAAAAGTGTTGTACCACGTCTACTGGCAAATATGGGTATTCATGCACTTTTCGTGTTAAGTTTTCATGAACTAAGGAACTTTTGTTGAATATTAACTATCCTTTGATCACTGGACCCATCCCAGTTTAGTTTTGTTAAGGGACGGTCTTGCCTACTCATCCTGATAAACTTCTTTATGATGGTCACAAGGCTGTGGATGAGAGGAAAATGGTGCATACTGCCTGCCTTCACCTGGCCAAGGCATTAGGTACAATACCACACTCTGGTATTATTGACAAACCCTCAGCACCAGGCATAAATCCCTACATGACTCACTGGATTGCAGGCTGCTCTCTGATAGGACCCAGAAAGCCAGGATCAGTGAGACCATCTCCACCAGGAAACCGGTGACCAGCAGAGTACCCAGGGCTCCGTGTTGGACCCACTCTTGTTTCAAACAAGTTGTTTGGCATCTACTTATTGGAAGTCAAAGCTAATGTCAGAAGCCACTGGCTAACCAAGTTTTCAGGTGACTGTAAATTGGGAGCTTTCATAGATTCCCCTCTGACACCAGCATCCTACAAGAGGGTCTAACCCAAACAAATGACTGGTTCCAAAGCCATGGATTAAAGCTCGGTGTAAAGAAATGCATTTCAGAAAACATTTGCATCCTAATTTGGAAACAGACTGTCATCAGCAACAAAAAGTATATAAAGTTAGTATTGGAAAAAAATGACGAACTTTGCCTAAATTAAGAAAAGAAAGATTACACTAAGTTTTCCCTAGCTTTTCACTTGAGTGTACTCATCTGAGACAAAAATAATGAATACAATGAAAAAACGTGCTTCACCTCTGTACCGAAATGTTCCCCAGTCATTAAAAATATAAAATAGTGGACACAATATCACCTTTCTCCTTTAAAATTATCTTACGCAAGTCCTCCACACCACTGAACTTATAAATACCTGCTCAGAAATTGCCATACATCAGAGGAAATGTGAAGTCTAAAAAGACTGTCAGTGTATGATCTAAAAAGGGCTTGCTCTGAAAGAAGCTGTGCTGTCTGTGTGAGGAATGGAACAATAAAGGCTTTTTAAATAAGAAACTTTGGAGCTTCTTTATTTTTTAAAGTTTTTGCTTGGTAACTAATGACTACTCACTCTGTACTAGTTTTAATACAATAGAGAAAATGGAATATTCTGAGAAAAGGCAATCCCAAACTTGGTATATGTAAGTCTGGATTTTCATTTAGTTTCCACATTCTTGGACTTTGCATTGCAAGTCCTGCAATTCAAATGGTTACTCATGCCTCATATCCCACAGAACTCTACCACTGCTGATGATTTCTGCACTGCTATAAAATTCCTCCTTGATGAAAGCATTGATAATATGGAATTGTCTCTGATATACAGAACAAAATGCTGTGCCTACTGCATCACTGGTGTCTGGTTAAGTGACTTGCTCAGAGTCACACAGTCAGGCAACTGAAGCTGAGGGGAGTTAAACCTTGCACCACAAGACCAAAGGAAACAGCCAACTGCCAGACAGTTAATATAATTAATTTGCAACAAGAATCTGGACCATTGCTCTCAACTTCTTTAGCACAAAAAATCTGGACAAAGGCAGAAGTAATGTGGGGACAAAGCCTCAAAAACAAGGACAAATTTTAATTATTGTTCTTATAAACTTAGAAAGTTGCTAGAATAAAAGCTCTTGTGTTACTGTGCATTTTCTGAAGGATATTAAGACTGAGACTCAAATGCCTGCCATTATTTATGGAATTCAGTCCTCACTGATTTGCCATAAAAATCCAGGAAAAAACAAATTCTATGAGGAACAGAACAAATATATGAGGCAAAAGTCTGGACATTTTCTGAAAATCTGTATAGTTGAGAGGTATGGTCTGGACTTCTCTGCAGCAGCATTTCTGCCTTCTTTGTATACTGTATTCGCATAGTGCAGCCATTGCCTTCAGAGCTAATTCGGTAATAGAGCATTAGTCAGTCGGGTACCAGTAGCCACTTGTAGTACTTCACTTCACTTCTGGATCTAGAGTTACAGGAAAATAAGACAAATAAATACCACTAACTAACTTGGCTGGATTTGTAGCCCCAGATTTTAAATTTGCCCAGGAACAATCTTGCCTTACGTTAGTTTAATTGTTTAGATATAAAAAGAACCATTCCATTGCCTTGTGCCGAACATGCTTTGCTTTATTTTAAATTTTAAAAGAGGGAGAACACTAAAATAAGCATTATTTATCAGCTGATGCTACAAATGGAGTGTTTGGTTTGTGGAAGAAGTTAATGTGATAGCGTAATACTTGCAGCTGTAGTAATGGCAACTAATTAAAACCATTTTTCCTGTTAAATAAAAGCATACATGTCAGCTATCCAGATTTTTGCTTAAAAGTTTTTTTTTCTCGTAAATAAATTAAGAATAAACAAAGTCCATTATGCCAGATGTTAGAGTTTCACACATCTTGTTGCAAAATCCAGTGTTTTATTAACAGTTTTAAGTGAGTTGGACTACTATTTACAAATTGCCTGAGATTTTGGACCTTTTCTTATGCAAGTATTCTTTGCTTTGTGCGTAACTGTGTAGCATAGAAGTTGTGATGTTAGATGTACTAAATGCAAATTGGTAAGTCTGGAGCATTAACTTAATAACAATGCTTTAGACTTAATTTTTACAGTAATTAATACACTCGCAAGTCCTTGCTGCCCTGGTTTGTCAAGCAAGCATTATGGCAACATTACACAGAAACAGAGCAGTGTTTTTTGTAGTATAGCTGATCGCTGCTGCTTTGAAATGTCACCGAAAAAACTTTTGGCTGTAATACTAACCTGCAAAAAAAAACAGTAGTAAACTTTCAAGTGCATGACTATTTCAAATCTAATAGGAAAGCAAAACCAAACTTTAGTTCACACTGGAAACCAAATGGAGACCGGAACTGCTGATTTACAGGATATTCCAAAAAAATTGATACTGTGGGTGGGAATAAACATGATGTAGTTAAAGCGGGTGCTATTTTCGTCAGCTTAAACTCAGACACAGATTTTCAGCACTGAGATTGTCCCCTTTAATATCTTTTAGGAATTTTTTTTTTGAGGACATGCAACAGGTGCTAATGGAGGCGTGAAAGCCTGCTGCTCATCATCTACATATGCTACAAAAAATGCTGCCAGCTACTAATCATATACGGACAAATGGAAAAAGTTTTCTATTTGGTACTAACAAAACAGCCAGCACCTGTTTGGGTCTAGTGTTTCCCTGGTTTTACATTATTTTGTGAGTTATTGTATTATGGCCTATCCTACTTTTCAGTTAAGGTTTATTTGTCAGCCATTTCAGCATGTCTACCCATGGATCCCTTCTTTTAATGCATTCTCATGTCAAAATGTTTTTCAGTGGAGTACTACATAAGAAGCTTCACAGAAAACTGGTGTCTCCTTCTTGGGATCTGAATTTTGTCTTAGAGAAACGTAACTTGCTCCATTTGAACCAGCGCATCTGGCTGAACTAAAGTTCCTAACCATGAAAATTGTTTTGCTGATTGCTCAGGCCTCTGCAAGCAGAGTATCTGAGTTATAAGCTCTTATGATGGTTTTTATGTGTTATATCTTGCATGTGATGTAACAGCTGGCCAGCTTTCAAAGCGTCCGGGTAAATTCCGCGTGCCTAAAGCATCATTGATCTTGAGCTTTATTGACTAAAAAGACAGGTTTGGGTGCCAAGTCCTTCAGACCTTTCCTGATGCTGAACAGTATACTCCTGTGCGGCTTTCAAGGATTCACAGTCTGCTGATTGTTTGTAGGGTAGAGAAGTTCCCTTTGGGAAATAAACCTTTCATAAAAATATACATATATTTATTTAATAATACTTTCCTGTTCAGGAAACTTTTTTAAAACTAGGAGTTTGTGTTTTAATGGACTGTCATGAGACACTGTTGGTTCTGTTGAAAATTGTAGCTGACTTTCATTGATGCATATTGTGAGAATCACATGATCAGCACAGACCTACAAGCATAGTGTAGCCCACTGCCCTTACATAGTTGTGCATTAGCAACACTGCTGTGTGAGTTGGCAGGCACTATGGACATAAGGTATTGGCTCTGTACATAGCATGATGGTGGTGTCCATTATAGTGGCATGATGGCCTTTGGGGTGGTAAGGATACTGTCAAGAAATCCATGGCCCATGGAAGTCACCATGCTACCTACTCCTGCTACACTCCTTCACTGGCTTCAGTGCACGGGCAGGCAAAATCCTCATTGTGCACTCCAGGGTTGGTATACTTTGCACTAGATATGTAATTCTAAAATTACCTCATTTGCATAACTGCCATGCTACAAGCCTTGAAATAGCACAATATAAACAGCTGCCACATTTGAGGTGCTTATTGCGCTATTTAATTTTCTTGGGAATAGTGAGTGGCTCACAAAGGAAATATTTATATTGGTTTACAGAGGAAAAGAAGGACTTTTCTACATCCTCTGTGATAAGGGTACGCAGGCCATTGACAGGTGGTGCGAAGGACTAGATAATTGTACAGTTCTTTTTATGGAGGGCTTGCTGTACAGCAATCTGCTGACGAATGAGGAGCACATGCAAAGCTACAGTCATTCATAAGTAAGAGAAGACTGAGCACACTTGCAGGCAGCAGCATCTGATAAAGTGTTTAGCAGTGGAGCTGTAAGAGACTGACTGTGGCCCCTGAAAATCATCTTGTGTAGAGAGGAATGTACTGTAATGCATGTTGTCTGCCCTCATGGTTCCGATACAATGCAGAGTGGATAGTATTAGGGGGTACCGTATTAGAAGACCGAAGACACATTCTTTCGAATGCGTCTTGGTCGAACTCAAAAGCCTAAAATGGCAAAATATCGAAGCGGCTTTTAAGCAAATTCTTTCCCTGGGAAATGTAATGTTTAAAGTATGCTTTAAAGCTTTCACTTACATAGGGTCAATTAATCACTGTTCGTGCTTGGTGATCTAATATAGACCCGTATTAGGGAGAGAGTTACTGGATAACTGATACAGTGTAGGGGTAAATGTGGGGCACCCGATAACTGTGCTTTGTTGGACACAGATAAGTATAAGTTGATAATGGTGCATGTCACAGTACATTCTTTTCCCAAGCTGTCCTACAGTACAACTATAGTAAAGTATTCTTGAATAACAGGGTATGACAGGCATGGCACCTTAAGGTGACCATGTTGTAACAGGATGCTTGACCACTATAGATGATGCTGCAAATGTTTTGTGGTAGCTCACTGCTTATAGGTGTATGTTTATATTTAGGGGTAGATCATGGTACCTAATGATCAGTTTTCCCAGACAGAGATCAGTGTACTACTATATGCCCACTGAACACAAGTAGCATATACATAGCACACACAAGGTCAGCTGGGCATTCCGGGAACATGTGGTGGCAGGTGTTAATGGAATTGATGGCCATAACAGATCAGCCCATAACAAGGTCATCAGTATGATTCTGGATGCCTGAGCAAAAGCCTATGCCATTGCAAGGCAGAGGTGACCGTGGGTAGAAGTGTGCCATTAAATACCACCCTCACTGTCACAGAGGAGTCCCTTACTAGGAAGAGTGAAAAAAAATGCTTATCTTGGAGAGGCCTGCATGTGAGAACTGAACTGCATATGATATTCTGTGTCTCTGCTGGGGATTCACCAAGTTGGTACTCATATCAATAGCATGTTAGTGCAGGGATACTCATCTCTGCAATGTCTTTCCTACAGTAAAATCTGGAAAGCATGCACAAAGGCATTCCACACAAGGTAACATTGTGTGCATTATTTACTGCTGCAGCACTGGGAAATGCAGCTTTCACATATTACCAGTGTTACACAAAGATGTTTGTCTGCTTTCCTAGGTGCTTCTCCACTGTGGAATAGGGCATGCCTGATGTTGGTGCTGCATTGGGCACTGTTAATGACAGTAGCCTTCGATTAGCACAATCTGAGGGCAGAATGCACTGTTAGCCTTGGTAACCTTGGAAGGCACAGTACTGTCCTTATTGAGTGGCACAGCCCTGTTGCATGTGGAACTCACCCCTACTTCTCTATAGCACATGAAAAGACAGACAATACCTAGCTGGCAGGTTTGTAGGAAATTTTGTCCCCAAGGAACAATCGTGTCTCATCCAGTGCTCCAGCAGAGGATGGGGATAGGAGTCTTAAACAGCGGGCCAGAGACCGTCAATGCCATGGCTTCCACTCATTGTCTGAACTGAGTGTCGCAGTGAGCATTACCCAGTGGATGTGCAATGCAGTCATTCATGCACAGGTAGGTGCCACCACCCATATGCTAAACATAGTAGGTGCACTGCATGTCCTGTGTGAAGATGCATGCATCTGATTGTTGCCTTGGATAAGTACATGGGTGCCTTCACTTTCCTTTTGGGCCCAGCTTCATCTACAAGCCGAGTAGACCAAGGTCACTTACTTCTATTTCCCCCCCACCCACCCCTACTGGTCATTCAGTACACTGTACACCATAGCCTGGAAGTAGCAGTATGTGCATCTATTTTAATTGTTGTTGTATATAATGTTGCCCATAGTTATGGGCTGAACTCTGCTTGTTTGCCAGTGCAGAGCTTTTAGCGATGTCCACTACAGTTAGTTACTCTAACATCATCTCAGCCGTTATCTCCTCCTTCACTTTCTCCTGTCTGTCTGGATCTCTGATGACCATCCCCTGCTGTAGCTCTCTGTGTATGACCATGTTGTGCAGGATTGCACAGACAGGAAATTTCTTCCACAGGTATTTGGAGCACACAACTTGAGGAATCTTGGCGACAGAAGTGAGCCTTCATCAGTCTAAACACACAGTCATTGATCTTACGTAGGCGTCTTATAGCCATATCAATGGCATGAACCTTGGCTCCATTTTATATCCAGCATCACCAATAAGATGTCTCTGTCTGAAGTCACACAACACAAATCATTGGTGTAGGTCGGACGTGTACCAGATGTGGGAATTGTGGGAACTGTGTGGACCATGTGGGACCTTGATGATGATGTGGATGTAGTCTGTGGCCTCTAGAACTTCAGGAAAGTGGATTATTTGTAGAATGCTTGCATAGTGGTGTTTCTCTTCTCTCAATCTTGGTAGCAGTGTATTCTCCTCCACATGGTACATTGTAACATCAAGGAACTGGTGTAGTATTCATGAGATGGTTTTCTGATATACATCCACTGTGCCCTCTGATGGTTAGAAGGTCTTTGTAGCAGGGATAGTCAGTGCTGCACATACTGTAATGTCCACACAGATTGGCATTCTATATACTCCACAGTGTTCCTTGTGAGTACAGCATGTTTACAATCTCCACTTTGGTATCTGTCTACACAATAGCATTTGACCGTGTTCCTGTTTTGGAGGTGATCCTTCTCTGTTATGCAAGGTGATGACACACTCAGATACTAATACTAGTTCTATAACTGGCTTCCAGCATATACTGTTGGGATAATACAGCTACATACTCCTAGCATCTTAGCATGGTATCTGCCTCTTTTTGACAAGAAGTCTTGGTGTACAAGCTCACTGGTGGCTGTGGATCATTGTGAAATTTTATACATTTCTGAATTGCTTCTCCATGTTGTTTACACTTGCTTTCATTCAGCCTCATTACCATAATGCTCATTTCCACAAGACTGGCCTTAACAACTCTGGGGCTGAATTTGAGACATGTTTGAGAGACCCCAAGCAACAGTCCTCTCATCACCCAGCTCCCATCATCCCCCTGTGCCATGCCACTCTCCATCCCCCTTGTCTCACCCCTCCCCACACAGCCTACATATCTTTTATACCTTGCACTTTATTAGCTACATTGTAACCCAACGAAGCATCTTGTGGAAGTTGCAGGTGGGCACAAAGAAATGCAAAGCCAGCAGTAGAAGTAATGGAACCTTAGGGGAAGAATGCCATTATGCACTCCCCTGCATACATCCCTGTGGGTACCCCTCAGCTCCCCCCATCCAAGCCTTCACACACCATCCAGATTAAATTTTTTTTGCTTCACACATGTTGCCGTTTTCTTTTCCTACATCCTTTGTACACATGCTAACTGTCCAAACTCCAAGGTAATGAATGTGGAGTAAATAATTGAACTAAACTGAGGGGACCTTAGGCCATTAAGTCCCCAGAAGCCATTGGAGTATAGATGCTCTGAGGTGCATGACTGTTAAGAGAAATTCAGTCTTGCTGGTGTCAGGAGCACTGTTGTTGTAAACTTAACTAACCTCTGCATGGGAAATGTGTGATATTTTGCAGTTTGGAACTACCGATCTGACTGCTTTTGAAAACTGATATTTTAAACCTGTGTCCGTGCCCCAAGGGTGTAGTAACTAAACTAAGATTTGGTTTAAAAATGAGGTTTTGAGGGTGAAGCTACTAGAGGTGGCTTGCAGGCAAGAAATCTGGACAAAGCCATAAAATACTTGGGGGACAAAGGCCCAAACTATAGACAGCATTTAAATATTGCTCTTGTAAACTTAGAAAGTTGATAGAATAACAGGCTTTGCTTTAGCATGAATTTTCAACAGTGTGAGGTATGCTACTGAAATGTTTAACATTATTTTCTGACATTTGTCCTCAGTGATTAGTAAGAAAAAATACAAAACTTTTATGAGAAAAAGACCAAAATTATGAGGCAAAAATCTGGACATTCTTCTAAAATCTGCCCAGTTAAGCACAGCAATAAAAGTTTAAAATGCCCACTTTCGATATTAGTGTGGCACACAGCTTCAGGCTTCTCCATATCAATATCTCTGCATACATGACAGCTGCACTACATTCAGACCGAGACAAAACAGAGCGTCTTGCATTTTATTAGAACCACTGTTTCAGGTTAAACTCTGTCTGAAAGTATAAACAGCAAATCTGCATCACTTTAAGACACTATAATACTAAAAAAATATGGAATTAAGAACCACTAATAAATGTACTCAGCAACCCCACTCATAGTCTACTAATACAGTAGCAGCCTAGTCATTCTTTATTTATGACCCAGTAACCTGATATTCTGACACAAAATGAGATGCAAAAAGGCAATCTTACAAGTGCGTCTTAATGAAAATAACAATACTCTGTCACTGCACAAAGCAACCTGTTATGTTTTCAGAATACTGTCCACATCTTTCAACGTTCCATCTCCAAGTGGTGGAACAGTGCCTCTTACAATGTGGAACAAATGATCAAAATGTTGAGTATCTACAACTTCAGTTACAAAGCTCGTTGCATGATAAATATTTATTCCTGCTTACAAAATATTTGTAGTTTGAATTACTATAACTGATATTTCTTAACATTTATGCATGCTATTTCCAAAAAAAATGTGTAACATATCTTTTCAGTGGAATTTAATGACCCTCATAAGATATTATTCAGTTGAGAAGTGTGTGTGTGTGTGTGTGTGTGTGTGTGTGTGTGTGTGTGTGTGTGTGTGTGTGTGTCTATACACAAAAAAAGATTCAGTATGTACTTACCACTGCGAGCTGCCCCCAAACTGTTATTTTATTATTGCTTTATCTCCTCATATTTTCTGTCAGTCTTTGATCATGTTAGGCTAACTCAGTCTCACTGTCCCACTGGTCCACAGCTGTGTTATACTTTTGTTCCACCTTCAGCGTCGACTGCAGACTATAGAGACCACCTTAGTACTTTGCAGCACCTGGATGATATTCTTAATGGAGACATGGGAAATAAATATGATTCATAACATTTTCAGAACCAATAACTACACTGCAGCAGAGTGCTTTGATCTTACAACAATTCAGTAACATTTTTTTCTGAAGCTACAGCCTGAAATTGTGCACTTCCATGACACATATACCTCCTATTATTGTCATTCACCTGTAATGACATTGAATTTATAGAGAGAAAGTATGCTTTCAGCAAATTTTCAAACCAAGTTCATTAAGTGGTGTTTGTGGCATCTCTCGAGTTCCAGTACTTCAAGGCGAAAAGAGTGCATCCTTGTAACACCTGCCGTGGATGCCACCCACTTTCAGATTGGAAAAACACACCTATCAAAACCCTGACAAAATCATTGGTTTTGCATACTAGTTTTAATTCCACAGCACTTAAATGGAAAATATGTAGACATATGCTTTTAGGCCCCACCTTAAACGCATCCCCACAGGTGCCCTGCCAGTTTTGTGGATAAGGTCACTGAAAGAGGATCATTTAGTAATACTCCGTGTTGAAGTGCTTACTTAGTATAAAACATACGCACACACATATATTCTAATCTGAAAACTGGTATTGGCAGTAAGTCACACAATAATGCTCTTTATGTCATTATTTTAAACACACTTTGACAAAAAAAGTTATTTTGCAAACATCCCTGTATGTGTAATCAAAAGCGACCAGAAAGTTCAAACAAATCATGATAGATTTTAAATTCTCTGAAAACTGCAGCCTTGAAGATGCATACAGGTTTTTCAACTGCTGACCTGCCCTGGCTCCACTTGCATTCATAAAAATATGTTGCTTTTGTCTATCCAGCCATACAAAACTTTCTCAGTAATTGGTTATAAAATGCTGCAGAATTATTTCATCCTTATGTAAGGGAAAAATGTGTCTACATTTTATGTGGGAAAAATATAAAAGTGTGATGTAAAATTTGGGATATCTAAGAATCAAGTACAGTTGAGAGGTGGTATCTGGTTGACTGACAGAGTCAAAAAAGAATATAACTTACCTGCTGAAAACTGGATCTCCATTTTTGACCCTCTACAAACTCTCAGGATGCAGTCCTACTGTTTAATTGCCATTGCTGTCTTAGCATTCAGAGTTTCTGGGCTTTCTATTTCACCCACCCACTGAAATCTAGACAACGAATCACAGAGCCTTTTAAGGCTTCGTGATTTGTTGTCTAGATCATGGGTGGGACCAACCAGAAAGCCCAGAAAATAACATTATGCAGCCGATTCAGCACAATTAAAAAACATGTAAATGCTGTTTTTAAGTGTGGGGAACTGCAGATTGCAGTGGCAGATGCAGGGCCCATTAGGTACAGGGCCCTATTGTGCCAAATGGCCTGCTTTTCATAATCATTATATAGACATTAGCATCTAATACTGATCATAGAACTTTGCCAGGTTGCGTAAAAGTCCTACCTATGTCTCTGGATCAACTCCATCCTGAACTTTACAAGTCACATTGCAGTTTTGCTTAATAGACTGTTTGCTTCTGAATTCTAGCTTATGTCTTTCCTGCAATGTGGCTGTTGATGAAATGATAATACTGCATTTAATTTGTTGTAATTGTTTTTCCTTCTCCATCAACAGTAATGCTTCATGTGAAGACATCTATCATTGTTGTCCTCCAGCATAATAAACTTAGCAGTTAACAGCCATCACATCAAATAGATTCATAGGCACTTATTAAGCTAATGAAGGGCCTTTTTAAGCCTAACCATGCTTCCCATAAATTAGTACCAGGCTAACTGTCCTTGTGGGCCACTCCAAGCCCAGCCAATTACCCCATGTGTGAGTCAAACCCCGCACCTTGTGCTTATAAGGTGAACACCTTAACAGCTATACCAACCTGCCACAAAAGACAAAAAAAGTAAGGAAAAACACCTCAACAAGCAGTTATAGAAGTAATTGAACATAACTGCAGCAGGCAGAGGTAACTGAGAAATACTGTTGCATTCTACATTATATTATATATTCACTGTGTTTTCCTAACAGTGGTAAACCAAAACACATGTTGCAGAAATATATATATATATATATATATATATATCTACAATTTATTTTTTTTAACATTTCTTTATCTGTAAAGTCTGTCTGGCATACTATCCCATTTTCAGAGGAGGCTCAGTGAGAAATGCTCCACATCGACATAATATAGTTACATGTAGTTATTGTAAAACCTAGTACAGCAACAATATACTAAACAAAAATGGAGCTTCAGTTTATACAGTATGAACCTATATATACGTGTATGTACACACATATGTATCTATATCTATATATATATATATATATATATATATACACACACACACACACACACACACACATACATACATACACGCACGCACACACATACATACACACACGTATACATACATAGGTTCATAGGAAGTTACTAGGCTGATGGCCCTAGGGCCTTTACAAGCCTAGCTGTGTAAAACCTGAGTACCCTTATTGACTATAGCTAGATGGTTGTTGTTAGCAGAGCGATTCTGTGATCAACACCGACTGCCCTTGTCCATGATGGGCATAGGTGCCACCCCCTGGGGTGAATTTACAGTCATCCATCCAGTTGCCAAGGTTGCTCTTGAATATGGTCAACTAGCAGATAATTGGACGGATATAAGAAGGTGAAAAAGAACACTGTCAATAGTTTATAAAGTATTTACAAGTTGTAGTTCCTAGAAATGACATTAAACATGCTGAGTGCACTCTTTGGAACAGAATTGACTAGATAATATAGCCTAGACAAAACTGCATTTATCCTTTATCTAAGAAAAATATTGACTATGTTGAGAGTGATCAAAGTGAAGGAATTAGTAAGAAGTATGCTGGTGATAGAAGGAGGGAGGGTCTAGTTCAGCTTTGGGTAGTGCAGGAGCAAAACCAAGTCTTATTTGGGTAGCTTTTAGTAGTAGTTTTGAATACTGTATCTCCTACTACTAGAGGCTATCAGTCAATGTAGTACACCTTTGAAAATTGCTCACCCACCGATTGTTATTAATAGTACCTGATTTACATTCTATAAGTCACTCATTTCCCTGATAGATTTCTTCACTTTGTTTTTTTTTTTTTTTTTTTTTTTATATATATATAAAAAATAATTCTGTCTTTTCCAGTACTAGACTATGCAACAATGCCATTGATGTTGTTGTTTGTCTTTCGGCTTTTCCCGGTTAGGGGTCGCCACAGCGGAACTCCGATCCACTAATGATTGGCAGTAGATTTTCACGAACGCAGAGGTGCCAGCTCGACGTCCAACCTTCAACGAAGGCACGCCGATTTATGCATGTCTTTCGAACGCCACCCAACCGCGGGGAGGACATGCAGACTCCACACAAAAGGCACTCCCGACACTCCAGCCGAGAATTGAACGGGAGAACCTCTTGCTGTGAGTCAACAATTCTACCGCTGCACCACCGCTGCTGTCCAACAATGCCATTAATAAAAAAATATTTACACGAATGTATTTATGTCCAGTGTTGTATGAGTAACACAAATGTATATGTAAAGCTGGTATTTTGTAATTATAATCACTGTTACATGTTAAATGTGGAGCTTTTCTCCCTGGGCCTCCGATGAAAAATTATTTTTGTCCAGTCAGACTTTTCCAGTAATTGAATGTAAAACAAATTTGTTTGTGTCTTTCGGCTTTTCCCGGTTAGGGGTCGCCACAGCGGAACTCCGGTCCGCTAATGATTGGCAGTAGATTTTTACGTACTGGCTTGCTGGGCCTAACGCACAACCTTCAACGAAGGAACGCCCATTCACGCATGCCGCTACACAGAAGACGCTCTAACTGAGAATCGAACGGGCAACGTCTAACTGTGAGGCGACAAATAAAATAAATAACTACCCCATCAGCTAACATATACACAGCTTTTAACCACCTATAAAATTATTCAGCATCCATCTGCTTATCCAGAACTAAATACCAATCTACACAGCTATGTTCCTACTCAGTCATTACAATCCAGTGACCAAAAACTTCTCTCTGTCCACAAACCAATTTAATCTGCTGGGCATAGCCTGCACTCATCCGATGTTGCTAAGGGCTAGAACTCCTTACCTTTAACTGTCATTAATATCTTTAAATGCTCCAGATAACTTACCACCAGAATTCCTCCAAAAATCAGCAGACAGTATAGCCTATCCCATTAGTATACTACTATACATATCCATTCAAGTCTCTTTCATTCCCACTATCTGGAAATAGGCGTTTATTCTCCCCCTCCACAAAGGTGGAAACAATATTGATATATCTAACTTCCATCCAATTGCCATTCTCTCTCTCTCTCATCTCCAAAATTCTGGAAGAATGTATCCATAACCAACTACTTAGCTATCTACTACACCACAACCTCCTCCTCTCAACCCAACATGGGTTTAGGCCTAGTCATAGCACCACCACTGCTCTTATATCTTTCTTGGATACAGTCTGCCACACTCGAGACTCAAGATACCTTGTCTCTTAATTATTTCTTGACCTTACCAAGGCATTCAATACTGTCTCCCACCCACTTCTTCTGACTAAACTCTAAATTTAGGCATATCTCCCCTTACCCTTGGCTGTTTTTCCAACTACCTTATAGACAACAAGCAACCAGATGGCACCAAGGCCTCTCTCCTTTCCTCAACATCAATACTGGAGTCCCACAAGGGTCCATACTAGGTCCACTGCTCTTCAGCATTTTCATTAACGATTTCCATACCAGCATACCCCACGCTAATGTCATCCAATATGCAAATTACTCCACCATCATCTGCATGGCCAAGTCTACTTCATAACTACTTACACTCACCCAAAATACCTTCACCTCCACTGAAGCCTAGCTGTATAATAACCATTTAGCCCTTAATGCTAACAAAAACCAAACTCATGTTATTCACCCCAAAAAAAACACCACCCCTAACCAAAAATGACTTTACCATAAACTCACTAAACAACACTTGCCTCAAAGTAGTCCCATATTCCAAACTTCTAGGGGTCATCATAGATGAACACTTAACGTTCGCCCAGCATATTAACACAAACATTAAGAAAAACATCAGAAACTAGGCATTTTGTACAGGCACAAAGACTTCCTCACCTATGCAGCAAGACTATCCCTTGCCTCTTCCTTTCTCACTTCTATCCCTGCTCTATGGTGCACATCTCCTTACTAATATACAATCCTCTCTTAAATCCAAACTGGACTTGTGCTACAGTAAAATCTCAAAATTTGTAACCAGCGCCAAACACTCCTCCCACCACTGCATATCACTCCAACATCTAAACTGGCTAGAACTTCCCCAACATCTAACATACCTGCAACTAACCACAGTTCATAAGCTAATCTATAAGCCTTCTAGTTGTCCTGCTCTGTCCTCTCTGTTCGCCATGTATCACTCAAATAGACCTCTGCGGTCAGTCAGTCAGATGCTCCGTAATGTAGCAAAGCCTAACCTTTCCGCTTGTCAGTTACGTTATCCATATGCTATAGCAAAACCATGGAATACTCTTCCTCCTTTAATTAGGTCTATTAGCAACCCTAAATGCTTTAAGACTTCACTGAAGCAATACCTGTTCTCCCAATGGCTATGTACATGTACCAGCACTGACTAAAAAAAAAAACAATATTCCTAGCCTTCCTACTTTTCCTCTCCATTTCACTTATGGCTCAGACTCCTCATATATACATTCAATGCTTCCAACTTACTAAGTCCAGCATTTGCCACCCAACCACACATAATCTACTATATCATTTTCCTACCATATCTTTATTCATTCCTGATGGCTGTATAGTAATAGCCCTAAGGCTGTCCCTCACTCTCAGAATCTTTAATCTGCTGCTCTCCATCTTTCCCTCCTACTGCAAAACTGCAATACTGTATTGTTCTCACATTTACTATTATCCCATGTCAGCAAATGTATTCTTGTTTGGCTTGCATACTCAAAATCTGACATCTGTATAACTAATATTATCTATGTTATTGTAATGTAGTGATCTGATATTGTTAAACCTTGTTCATTCCTTACGCATGGGTATCGGTTCCGAGCTCGGAACCGAAAAGGCCATTTTTCAAGCTCACGTCAGCTTCAAACTCTAAAGCTAAACTCTTACCCACAATTCCCCTCTCCCTGTTACCTCAGATTTCATTTGCAGTGTTGCCATTCGGTCGTGTCAAGCTACTTCTCTTGAGCTAAGTACATTCAATTGTTGTTTAATAGTTTTACAGATTACTTTTCTGTCAGGAAAGTTAATATTTTATTGTCTCTTACCCTGTCGCATCTAGCGTTCATAATTTCTTCAGGTTTTTTTGCTTCTTTCTTAACCACTTTTACCGGGAGGTATTCTCTCTTTACCATCGTTGGTAATCCTTTTCTGTTTTCTCTCATACCTTCGGGTACTCTCTTGTACCATTGCTGGTACCTTCTCTATTAATTAATTTACTGTCATGACAGATAAGAAAGGTAGTCTGGGGTTTAAGCGGTGTTCTGATTGTGGATACAAACTGCCTACTTCTGATGCACACTCTTTGTGTGTTTATTGTTTGGGAGCTTCCCAGTCTGTTGACCCACCCTGTACTATTTGTGAGAACTTTTCTAATAGAACCCTGTTGGAAAGGAAAAACAAGCTGTTACTGAAGGGACTTCTAAAATCTCTCTTTTCAGAGGCTATTTCTGGGTCGGAGGCCTCAACCCCTCGTAGAGCACATAAGAAAACTTTGGATGTTCCTACCAAGGCTAAATCTTTGCCTTCATCCCCGGCTGGGGACTCCCGCCAACCAAAGCCTAAAAAGGCTAAAGTTTCAGCTCCGGAGCTCTCTCAGCCAGCCCCAGTGCTTTCGGTGCCTAGACCTTCAGCACCGAGGCCTTCGGCTCCATTAGTGATTTCGGCTCCATCTTCTCCTGCAGCCTTCTATACATCGGCACCGAGGGGCTCCTCGGTTCAGACCATTACCACTGTATCGGCACCGACCGTTCAGTTGGCGCAGACCTTGACCGTGTCAGCTCCAAGATCTTCATCGGAACCGACGCCTTTATTGTTGACTCCTGTCTTGTCGGTTCCAGCTTCGGCACCGATCCCTGTGTCGGCGCAGACCATGACCTCGCAGCCGATGACTTCTTCGGTGCAGACAGTAGTCCAGTCTCTCTCGGCACCGTTGTCCTCGGTGCGGTCAGATGAGATGGGCACCGAGTCTGCCTCTTCTATGGACAGGCCTGTTTCTCCCTCAGTCTCCATGAGGTCCACTAGAAGCCTTTCCGAACATGATGTGTTGTGTCTTGTGGACCAGGTACACTTGGCCAGAGGTATCCCACCCCTCAGGAACTATCCTTCCTTGGGAGGTGATCAGCCATCTCCAAAGACCCCTTCTTATTCTCCTCCTTCATTGCCTTTGAAGTCCATGGATATAGCACAGTCTTCCCCTTCTGCGGTTCCCTTTATGGATCTCACTAAGGAACCGCAGTTGCCTTCATGGCAGGAAAGTTTTGCTATGACCCAGGATGTCAGTTGTGACATGCATAGTTTGCTGCTCCACAGCCATCCGGGGACTCCAGGTCGGCACGCTGAGCCACTTAGGGGAGGGGTGACCCCTGTCCTAGACATGCACTCCTCTTCGTGTGGGCCAGCCTTCCAACTGATGGAGAAGGCTTTTGCTGCTGCTGGCGATTCTGGACGGTCTATACATCCGCCCTCCTCTGGTACACTGGTTTCACAAGTCACACCTAGCAGACACCGGGTGCAGGGGCCCCAGGACATATTCCCTCAGGAATCCCCTTTTCTGCTGTCTTCTCCAGCTTCTCCCACTGAGGAGGTCTACAGGAAAAGTTTGTGTAAGAGGAAGCACATGGACTCCACAGAGTAGTCCCTCACCGAAGATACAGATTTCGATGAGGGGGAAGGATCCCCTCGGTCACCCTCTGAGGTATCCTTTGGTGATATCCTCGAAATCCTGAAACAGAGAGGTGACTGGCAGTCCTCTAATCCGACCTCTATGGAATCTGTGTTCCTGCAGGCCTTTCACTCCCGGCCCTCTACCTCCTGGGTTACTCCACCTGCCGATGAACTTGTCCGGCTCATCATGCAGCGTGCTTAGAAGGCACCTGATACCGTCGAAGCTATTCCCCAGAGGCCAGATAAGATCTTGTCCCCTCCTGCTTTGGATCCCCATTGGTCCAAAGGTCTTCCTGTGGATGCTTTGGTGGTGGCAGCCGCAACCAAAAAGGATCTGGCAGAAGAAGAAAACCAGACTGTCCATCCGCCTAACAAAGAGTCCCGGGCCCTGGACAGGATAGGGAAGTGCACCATTGCTTCAGCGACCTTTGCTATCAGGTCCCTGAATTATATGGCACATTTTACCAGGCTTCAAAGGGATCTGGTTTCTGAGCTCTCTGAAACCTTAGCTGGTGCCGTGTCTGATGAGGTCCGTGACAAAGTGGCCTCTCAGCTGGCCACCATTGAATCTATATCTAACTCTTCTATGTAATTGATATCTCACACATCAGAAGGAGCAGTGGGTTCAGCTGCGGTCTTGAGACAACATGCCTGGATGCGCTTGTGCAACTTCGCGGAACCCATTAAGTTTCCTTTCTTAATACCCGCATTGAGGCCTCATTGTTGTTTGGGCCCAAAGTTAAAAGCACACTGGCCAGATGTGAACAGGACGGTAAGACCCTTTCTGCTGCAGGTGTCCGTTATTCTTCCCCTCAACATGCTTTCTCCCGAAACCAAAAGAGTGGGAAGATATGGTTCAAGAAATCTCAGGGTCCTTTCCGTGACACACAGGCCGGGTTCTCCCCCAGAGGCAGAGGGGGAAACTCACAGGGAAGATGCTTCTTTCGGGGCAGAGGGGGTCCGCGTAACCAGGGTTCCAGGGATTCTTTCCCTGGTCAATCCTACCAGCGCTCCTGAAGAGCGACCCAACTCCTTTCCTCTGGAGGTGGTTGGGGGACGTTTCTCCTTGTACCCTTCTGCCTGGCTAACCATCACCACCGATTCTTGGGTACAAAGGATTATAACCAGAGGTTATCATATCCCCTTCGATCTTTGTCCCATCCCTTCAAAAAATCTTCCCGACATTCCACCCAGTCAAAGGGAAGAAGCAGCACTAGAGATAGAAAAACTGCTAAGAAAAAGAGTCATCCAGATAGTCCCTCCAGACTAGATAGGATCTGGATTCTACTCAAGACTATTTTTGGTGCCAAAGAAAACCGGGGACTGGAGACCAGTTTTGGATCTCAGTGTATTGAATAAGTTTGTGAGAGTACAAAAATTCCGGATGGTCACAGTACAGTCTATCCTCCCACTTTTGGAAAAAGACGACTGGATGTGCTCTGTAGATCTTCAAGATGCGTACTACCACATAAAGGTAGACAGTCCATCAAGAAGATTTCTGCGCTTCCGTGCGGGAGCCAGTCACTACCAGTTCAGAGTACTGCCCTTCGGACTCTCTACAGCCCCCACAGTGTTCACAAAGTGCATGGCAGTTGCCACAGCTCACTTCCGACTTCAAGGATTCCAGGTGTTTCCATACCTAAACGACTGGCTCATTTCCACCCCCACCCGACATCTACTGGAAAAAGCCCTGGTATACTCTCTCCTGGCTGCCCATAGGCTACGCATAACCATAAACTGTCAAAAATCCAATCTCATCCCATCTCATTTGACAGAATTCATAGGGGTTATGTTGGACACAAAAAACTGCAGAACTGTGATTCCAGAGCACAGAATTCTAAGGATAAAGCAACAAGTAATTCCAATATTTCAGAGGAAAAATCCACAGCTGACTCATTTCTACAGCTGTTGGGTTCTATGGCAGCCTCCATCACCATTGTTCCCCTGGCCAGGTTTCACATGGTATCCTTTTCAGCATCCTCTTTCAGCTGTGATTCGAGTAACCCACAGGTGCAAACAGGATTTAAATTGGTGGATGACACACAATCTCTCACAGTCATCTCACCCCTTCTCCCCCCAGCAACCCAAGGACACCTCCCTGATGGGGTGGGGTGGCTATGTCATGGACAGACAGTCCAAGGCACTTGGTCCGAACTGGAGGCCCATCTGCATATAAATGCTCTAGAGCTGAGGGCGGTGCTTCTGGCGTTGCAAGCATTCCATCCCCTGCTGCCGTCTGGGACAATTGCGATTCAATCAGACAACATGGCGGTGGTCTGGTACATCAACAAGCAAGGTAGAACCAAATCTTACCCCTTTTTCCAAGAGGCTGTGAGGATATGGCAATGGGCGATGGCTACCAACTGTTTTCTTCTAGCAACGCACATTCCCGGGAGTTCCAACGTGACAGCAGACAGACTCAGCAGGTGCATTCTTCAACCTCACAAGTGGTCCCTGAATCCCTTGATAGCGGCGGAGATCTTCCACCGCTGGGTCTGTCCTTGCTGCGACCTCTTTGCATCCCTGACCAACTACAAATACAGCAACTACTTTGCCCTGATTCCCCCTCTGGGACAGTCACCCAGAGTTGCTCTAGTCCACGATTGGCCCTCGGGTCTTCTTTATGCATTTCCACCCTTTCCCCTCATTCCCCAGTGTCTGAAGAAAGCCCGTCAGTTGAAGAGCAAGGTGATCCTCATAGCACCATATTGGCCTCAACAGATTTGGTTCCCCTTCCTTTGGCCTCACCTACTAAATCGACCATGGATTCTCCATCCAACCCCGGAGTTGATTTCACATCCACAGAACCTGATTCATCCCAACTTGACCAGCCTGAAGCTCACGGCTTGGCTACTCCAATTCCCTTGATTGCCAGGCAGAATGATCTTTCTTTATCGGTACGTGATATTCTCATTGCTTCTCATAAGTCTTCCGCTAGAATTACTTATCTGAGCATGAGGAAAAGATTTAGCTGTTGGCTGAAAGATAAACAAGTAGACCCCTTTTCAGCACCAGTGTCAATAATACTAGACTATTTGGCCGACCTGTTTCAATCAGGTCTATTGGCCTCCACCATTAGAGTTCATGTGGCTGCAATTTCTAATTTTCATGAGGGTGTCCAAGATTCCTCTCTTATGTCCCATAAATTGTGCAAGACCATCATAAAAAGTGTGAATCATCTGAAGCCACCTTTTAGAGAACCTATTCAACCATGGGATTTATCATTAGTTCTACAAGCTCTGACAATGTCACCTTTCGAACCAGCCTCTTCTTGCGACCTCAAGTATTTGTCATGGGAAACCTTGTTTTTGGTCACCATTATTTCTGCCAGACGTATTTCTGAGCTTCAAGCTTTATGTATCAAGAGTCCATACTTGATTTTTCATAGAGATAGAGTGTCTCTAAGAACTAATCTGTCATTTCTGCCTAAAGTGATCTCTGAAATGTCCATTAATCAAGCCACTGAATTGCCAGTTTTCTTTCCCAATCATTCAAACAGAGGAGAGTATTGCCTACATACCCTAGATATACACAGGCAAATTTGTTTTTACTTAAACAGGACTAAACCTTTTCGTAAATCTGACCAGTTATTTTTGGCCTTTTCTGGACCTAGATTAGGATCTGTTGTTGCTAAGGTCACATTAGCTAGATGGTTGAAGGATTGTGTAACCTTTATTTATACACAAATTAATATCTCGTCGCCTACTACCATGAAAGCTCATTCAACAAGGTCGGTGGCAACTTCTGCTGCCTTCCATGCCAGAGCTTCTTTACATGACATCTGTGCAGCTGCAACTTGGGCTACGCCTCATATCTTCATCAATCATTACAAATTGGATTTGGCCTCCAGGGGAAGAGCATCTTTCGGTTCCATGGTGCTCAGGAATGTCCTTCCATGAGAGCCTCCCAGGAATAGAGATAGCTGTGGACTCTGTTCCATGCGTAAGGAATGAACGAGGATTAACAATATCAGATAAAGAAGTTATGTCTTACCATAGCGTTCCATCTGTATTGTTGATCCTCATTCAGTCATTACGACCCTCCCTTCTTCTCCCTCCTGTGGTTTCTAGTGGATCTCACCATCACGTTCTCTTAGGTTATTTGACCAGAGGTAGCCTCTACCTTCTTTGACTTGCAAACTCAGTCTGAGGTAACAGGGAGAGGGGGATTGTGGGTAAGAGTTTAGCTCGAGAGTTTGAAGCTGATGTGAGCTTGGAAAATGGCTGGCTCGGTTCCGAGCTTGGAACTGATACTCATGCGTAATGACTGAACAAGGATCAACAATACAGATGGAATGTTATGGTAAAACTTAACTTCTTTTTCTTTACCATCACTGCTTGATTTCTGTATTTTGATTCCATAGCTTTATCATGTTTGTTTTTGGAGCTTTTCTCCCCAGGCCTCTACTGAAAACGGGCTCACCCTGGCCCTGGCCCAGTAGACCTCCTGGTAAACAAATGCAGATAGGTAGATAGGTAGGTAGATATATAAGTAGGTAGATTGATAGATAAGTAAATAAATACATAAGTAAATAAAGGTCAGTACCCTCCCACCAGTCCTTTAAAACCACTATGAAAGACTTCCCAGCTAAAATCGGTCTCTGTTCTTGCTCAGTTCCATGTTAAAATATATCCCTAACTGTGAACAAATTCCTACCTGTTCATACCTTTCACCTCCTTACTCTCCCTTCTTTACTTAGTTTCTAAGTTCAATTTCTTTCCCGACTATCTAAATATGCCATAATCCTTTTTTTCCCTCATACTTCCCATTGTAATTTTTTCATGATATACTAATTTACCTTTAATTTCTCTAAACTAGCTAACATTGTTCCAAATATTAAATTATTGCCATACAAGTTGTATCTGTTTTTACCAATATGGTCACATTATGTCTAATTTGGTATAATTATTTAAACTGTAGATATTTTGTAATATTTTGGAAGCTTGTACAATTATTATTGTTAAAATGTTTTTCAAATACTTTGGAGCTTTTCTTCACCTGGCCTCTGCTGAAAATAGGCACCTTTCCAGACGGACTTTCAATCAGATGTCAATAAATGTTATTTATATATATACACAAACACACACACACACACGCGTACATATATATATATATATATATATATATATATATATATATATATATATATATATATATATATATATATATATTATGCATACACATGTCTGCCTCCAGACAGTGCAGAGGAAAAGAAAAATAAATTCAGTAGACTTATCCGTTAATTCAGTGGACTTCACACTTGTCTTGAGTTGCTCTTGACTACCCGTTTTTACTGCAAAAACTGCAGGAGCCCCCAACCACCCAAATTAACTACTTAAAATCCCAGTATTTTGATCGCAAAGACCTCTGTACTAGCTGCAAATGTCTCAACCAGTCAGAGCGAATATTGCCAGCCAGCGGAACCACCCCCACATACATGCTGACCTCAACACATTCTCCCTGCTTAACATGTGTTCTTGAGATGTGCTGTCTTCTATTAGGACCTCTCCACTGGGTTTGCATATTAAGCAGGAAAGAATCTGGAGGGTAGCTGTTTATTTTTCCTAGTGAAGCTTAAGTCACAACAGTAGCAGATAAGAGTCGAGCCACTGCATTTTTCTCGGGATCAGATTGTTTACTTCTGTTGTAGTCTTTTTATTGCCCCCAACTCTATTCAAATCTGCTCACAGAAGATCTTTTTTGTTTTTTTTTAATTTTTGGAATCTTTACATCAGTACAGAAGAACCAGTTCCATCAACAGTCATTGATGCAGTTTTTAATTAACTGGGTGCTACAGTGCAGCCACACTGTGTGAAGTCAGATAAACAACACATTTTCAGTGTAAAGTTCAAATAGTTGGTCAAAAATAAAATTGAATTGGATGTTATGAAAACCTGGAAGAGGTTCCATATCATAGCATAAATATAATACATGGAACGTCTTTTCACATTTTTTTGTTTGCTTTTTTATTTTATTTTGTAAGAGCTCAGCTGTAGTTACGGTGTCCTCACATTTTTGTGACTGGTTTCCTTAACTCAGTGACTTATCACATAGACTGCAGTATAAAAGGCAAGGTATGAGTTACAATGCCATTAAGGTTGTTAACCTAGGATCTCCTTAATTAGGAAAATGCAAACCCTGCTTGCCAGTTGTTATCGAAACATGTTCATATTTGCATTTATATTTTCACAAATGAAAGTTAAATGTCAAGAGGAGAAGGGAATTACTTGCATCACACCACGAGTCTCACATAGACCTATGAAACCATCCATACCTCTCAACTGTAAAGATTTTTGCAGAATGTCCAGATTTTTTGCCTCGTATTTTTGGTCTTTTCCTCATAAAAACTGTGCTTTCTTGACAAATTACTGGGATGATCTAAGATTAAAGTCACTAAATAATGGCATGTTTTTGAGTTTCAGACTTCATATCCTCCAAAAAATGAATGTTAACACAAATCCTGTTATTCTGTCAACTTTCTAAGTATGTCTTTTCGGCTTTTCCCAGTTAGGGGTCGCCACAGCGGAACTCCGGTCTGCTAATGATTGGCAGTAGATTTTTTTTTATGGTGCCGAGTTGCCAGCCCAATGCCCAACCTTCTGTGAAGGCATGCCCATTCACACATGTCTTTCGGAGGCCACTCGACCGCGGGGAGGACATGCAGACTCCACACAGAAGGCACTCCAGTCGAGAATCGAACAGGAGAACCTCTTGCTGTGAGGCAACAACACTACCGCTGTACCACCGTGGCTTCAATATAAGAGCAGTATTTAAAATGTGTCCCTATTTTTGGGCCTTTGTCCCCCCATTTTGTCGGGCTTTGTCCAGATTTCCTGAGCTAAGAGGTTGAAAGGTATGAATCCAGCACCGGCAAAAAACACACATAAATCCACGAAAACATACTCGGAGGCTCTAAATAAAAATCTGCAAAGGCAACAGAGACCTCCAAAGCAGTCATCCAAGCAACCTCCACCCCCCAACATAAACCATGAAACACATACTTCACAAAACCAGTGTGCCACGCAGTCACAGCCCTTAAGGCAAAATAACATATCCGACACACTAGTAGTAGGTGACTTTATAGTCGGGCACACTGACGTCCCACTCACTAGGCTGAACAAGGAGAAGGTCACTGTTAGCTGCTTGTCGGGTGCCAGGATCCGCCACATAACACAAGCACTCAGGTCACTCCAGAACAAGTACAAGTACGACTCTGTCATTGTCCATGTTAGTGTGAATGACCTGAGCCGTACCTCCCTGGACTACATGAAAAGATGAGCTCTCTGATCACGTAGCCCAGGCCAGTATTATCAATTTCAACAATTGGCTAAGCTTCTGGTGTCATTCAAAGGGGATCCAGTGTCTGTCAGCCTGGGATGACATGCTCGACAAGCCACGCTACTTCGCTAGAGACGGCTTGCACCTGTCTCCCTTAGGCTTTCGAATACTGGCCAAGGCTCTTGCCACTCCCATAGTGCCCTTTTTAGGCCAGGCTCAAAAGACAAACCCACTGCCGTAAATAGCACAAGTAACAAAAAACTGAGGGTAATGCTACTCAGTGCCAGAAGTCTAAACCTCAAAATGCACGCACTTGAGGCAGTCCTCAGTATGGAGAAAATCGAAATATGTGCAATAACAGAAACCTGGTTTAAGGCTCCAGAGAGCACCCCAGCACTACCAGGCTACAACTCATACCATACATTTCGGCCACAAAACCAGGACCAAAATACAAAAGGCGGGGGCATATCCATATTCCTCAAGGATACCCACACCTCCAGGTTAGTGGCACAGCACAATGCTTCAGAGATCATCCACGTGCAACTAACAACAGGCAAAACTGCAATTCAAATTGTAGCTTGCTACAGATCACCCACCATGTCCCATGACCCCCATTCCGCATTTCTGGAAACAGTGGGAAACATAAAGGTCCTGCCAAACACCCTGATATTGGGTGATTTCAAGTACCTAAACATTAACTGGGAGAACTACTCAAGTACTAACTCCCTTGCCCAACATTTCCTAAAATTTATAAACTCAAACTCCCTGGATCAACTGCTCAACACCCCCACCAGAGGTGACAACATATTGGACCTGGTCATCACCAACATGAGCGACCGGTGTTCCACACTGGAGGTCAACCCCTCGCTGGTTAGATCTGACCATAAACTAATCACTCTGGATATCTACATTCCACCCCCACCCTGGTCAAAGAAATCACAGTGAAAAAAACTTTTCAAAAGCAAACTTCACGTTACTTAAGACCGAGGTAGAAAGTTTCAAAGCCCCCATGCTAAAAGATAACGCTGCCCAAGCTGCAAAATTGTTTACTTATGCACTCTAAGGGCACCTACAAGAATGCATGGATCGTCCTATCCCAAGCAAAACCAAGACTCACTCCTCCAAGAAAAGGAAACCAGTCTGGTGGACCCCTGCCATAAACAAGCTGTACAACAGAAGGAAGAAACTATTACAGAAAAGAGTAAAATCCCAAGAAGGGAAGACATCCCTGATCAGTATCAGCAAGAAATTACGATTCCTCATAAAATCATCCAAGGCTAGCTTCGAAAGAAAAATTGCCAAGGACTTCAAAGATAACCACAAGGCATTCTTTAGCTATGTCCAGAATCTAAGTGGCAATTCTCGGATTTGCTCGGAGTTAGTGCAGAATGGCACAAAATACACTGAACTGACAAATATCGCCAACATCCTGGCAGACAGGTTCAGTGCAAACTTCACCCCCCTCTCACCCCCTAAAGGGCCCATAACCATACCAGAAGAATGTAGTACCCCTGAAATCACAGACACTCAGGTTAAAACAGCCCTCTCCAAAGCCAAAAACACAGCATCAGTGGGACTGGACGGTGTCCCAGACTGTGCCCTACACAAGCTCAAAGATGTATTAACCCCTCACCTAAACACACTGTTCAAACTCAGCCTCTCCACAGGCTACGTGCCCATGGAGTGGCACACATCCACAGTTATTCCGCTCCACAAAGGTGGAGCCACAACAGACCCCGGGAACAGTCGCCCTCTAAGCCTGACTAGCTTGGTTTGTAAGGTTATGGAGCACATCATCATCATGGATCTCATGAACAAAGAAATTGGGAACCTCCAAACACTGGACCCTACCCAGTTTGGCTTTGATAAGGGCAGATCATGCCTCCTAAACCTGGTAAAGACTTCTTTGAGACAGTTACCAAGGCTATAGACAAGGGAAAGGTGGTCCACTCAGCCTACCTAGACCTCGCAAAGGCCTTCAACACCATTCCCCATTCTGGTATTATAGACAAGCTCACCAGTCTGAACATAAACCCCTGCGTCACGAGATGGGTAGCCAACTGGCTCACGGACAGAACCCACATGGTAACAGCTGCGGGAGCTAGGTCTGACTCTAAACCGGTTACAAGTGGCGTTCTCCAGGGCTCAGTCCTAGGACCCCCCCCCTGTTCGGCATATACTTCTCAGAGATACAGGCAAGCACAGGAGGACTATGGCTGACCAAGTTCGCAGACAACTGCAAACTAGGGGCTATAATTGACTCTCCGGCTGACACAGACATCCCCCAAAAGGATCTCACTGATACAGATACTTGGTGCCAGAACCATGGCCTCAAGCTAAATGCCAAAAAGTGCATAGTCATCCCCTTTGGAAAAAAGTACCCAAAATCTACCACATAGGTGGTAGCCCCCTAAATACGGAAGACATAATAAGGGATTTGGGGACCCAAGTAGATAGTAATCTCTCCTTTGATAATCACATTGTCAAAGTGGTTAAAAAATCCTTCTATGTGGCCCACCTAATCACAAAATGGTTTGCATCCAGATCAAAAGAGGTCATTGTGCCCCTCAACGCATCACTCATCAGACCCATCATAGAGTACAACGCCCTATTTGGGATGTACCTTACAAGACACCTGCAACAGCTGGAAAGACCACAGAAGTACCTCACCAAGAAGATCACTGGCCTAAAAGAGATGCCCTATGCAGCTCGACTGAAGAAACTCCAGCTGTACTAGGTTGCATACTGCCTGCTCAGAGGTGATCCGTGCTTGACATACAAGGCCATGTCCAACCCAGAATTGATGGACATGCTCCACCTAAAGAAAACTATATCCCCTCGAGCCACACGCTCTAGGAATCTAAACCTCACCACAACAGTTAATAGGTCGTGCTGGAGGGATAGATTCCTGTCCCAGAGACTTTCCATGCTCTGGAACAGGATTCTAATCTACATTAGACAGAGCTCCTCGCTAACACTCTTCAAGAAAAACCTTGATGAGTGTATGGGAAACAGAATGTTTATCCCGGGGATCACTTCAGTGGCTCTGCTGGACAGAGGCACATGCAACTAATCTAAGGGGGCGGCGAAAGCCATTACATTCCGGCTATGCTTATAAATGCCTTCGGACAGATAGCCTAGTACCTACCTATGAACCTATGTTGTTGCAGAGTATGATTGTATAAATGGCCTTGGAGGGAGACAGAAGAATACATTGTTAATTTGCACTTGTAGTACACTATTAGAGGCATTGCTGGTCATTTGCAACTGGCAATGAAGACATACAATGTTTGCATATATGCATTAATATTTCCAAAGCCAAGTAAATTACTATTGCATGGTATCAGGTGAAACCTTATATGATGATGAATCTGTCTTGAGAAATATTTATCATTACTTGCATAGAGTTTTCATATTTTTTCTAAATATCTTGGTACATAAGCAGTAAGGAATGTGTTGCTGTTATGAGAAAGCACATTTGTGGGCAACAAAAAGTGTTCTGGCATTATAGATTGCAAATAGTATAATTCTGCATTTGTGTGGATTAAACTACATTACAGTATTAATTAAAGACTGTGATGACTGTTATCACTGTGTAATTGTATGGAAGACTCATTGCTGTTTGCATATTTCCAGTAGCAAATAATGTTTACTTGATTTCTCAGAAAATCTGTTGCTGGAATGTGAAGAAGTAGGTAGGCAGCGCTTGGTATGACATTCTACTCCCCAGCATGTTAATGAGTTAAGCTTATGAGGCTACTATCTGAAGCTAATTCAAAGGTGAATGTTTTTTTTTCAGACTTGAATTCTGTTGTGATGTGCCTCTAAAATGTTGTGTTGTATTAGTTTGTGGTTAATGTATTTTGCTGAGCTTGAACACGCAAGAATGAATCTGGCTTTCTAGAACTAGCAAGTATTTGTGTAAACCAAGTTGAAGTGCTTCTGTCCATGTTTGTTTACCGCAGATATGTAAGGCATACATAGACAAAGTGCCTGTAATTGCGAGTTCTTAGTGTCTGTCCATAGATTAAAATGACTGATCCTGCTATCAAGACCAGGATGCATCATTGAAGTTCTACATATTAAGGTGCTGGTTTGAATATGTATGTATTATGCTAATAAGGTGTCCATGATTCTACCTGATTTTAAAAGTCTCTTGTCCTTGATTCTATCATCTAGGGGTTGAGAGGTATAACGTCACAGTACTGAGACATCCCCTTGGGAAAGGGTGTATAAATAAAAAGCAGCCAGAGGAAGCTGATACAATTTCATCTAATGCAAGTGACCCTCCCCCAAGCTAGTGAAACAAAGCCCTCAAAGTAAGATTTTAAAAGCGGACTGAATAGGATCATGTGACTTGACAACTTAGTGACTGCTAAAAAGCTCTCCTACTGCAAACAATAGGATCATGTGACTTACTAATTTACCAAATAAGTAAAGATGACAGCCAGTTTTTTGGCTTATTCTTTTAATGGAACTGCGGTTATTTGAGGAGGAGATTATCTCAGTGACAGTCATTAGATACTTGGGATGCTGTTGTCTATGTTAAAGCAGCTTACTCTTTAGTCTGTGTCTTCCTCGTTAGTATAGTGGTAAGTATCCCCGCCTGTCACGCGGGAGACCGGGGTTCGATTCCCCGACGGGGAGTGATTTGTTTTTTTCCTCTTTTAATTGGAACTTTGTAGTTCCATAATTAATTGTTCATGACATTTCTATGTAGAAGCAAGTAGAAACACAGTGGTTAAGTTTACTGTGAATGCTTATTATATGACTTTTTCAGAACCTTTTTCATTTAAGCACTGCTTCTTAATGTTCAAAAAATCCTTAGGACACTGTATGACATATTAATGAAAAACAAGTCTCTGGTATATTTTTCCTGTGCTTTTGCTTTCTTTGTAAGTCTTCTTTGTTCAAACAGAAAGCAAAACTGGATATTAAATGGTAGTGATAGACTGTGCATTGCTTCATCAACAAAAATGAGAAATGCAGTATTGTCATAGCATACTTTAATAGGGTTCCCATAAAAGCTGGAGACATACCTCTCAAACGTACCTCATTATGAGGAGTGCTCCTCATTTCGCATATTAAAAAGTCCTATGTTCCTTGCTGCTCCACATTAAAAGGGTTTGTCACACATTCATGTTAAGAACATATCCATGTAAATAATACTGAATGTATTTATTTATTAACATTTGTTTACTACGAAAGTCCAACTGGGTTAAATGTACCCATTTTGCCGGTACATAACATTACATGTTAAGTTGTCTATCTCGCCTTCATTCTTGCTGGATGGGTTCGGAGCCGACCTCGGCTCCGACTCAGCCACTCTAAAAGCTCGAGAGTTGGTTCCACCGGCTCGAGGCTCCCCTTATATCCCACAATGCTAGGCGTGAGTTACCTCAGATCTCGTTTGCCGCTACAGCGATCGAGGTGTGTTTTCTACCGGCTCCAGGTTAGTGAAAGTTAGACTAGTTTAAATTCTTTAGACTTAAGCTAGCTTAGTGTATTTTTCTTTCCCTTAGTGTAGTGGATATTATCCCTTCATATCCTTTATCCAGCCCCTTTTTCTAAAGAACTTATAGTTCTTTCCCTAAGGCCTTCGGCCCTCCTTCCCTATCCTTAGGGTGTGTATGTGTTGATTAAGGAAGTTTAACTTAATTACCTTTAGTTTAAATATTCCCTTTGAATCCCTATCAGTGTAATCTGTGTGTGTGTGTTTTTTCTGTGTGTGATTACACTTAGGGTCCTTGAGTATGTCCAAGGATACAAAGGTCTCAGGCTTCAAGAAGTGTGACTCGTGCTGTCAGAAAATGTTTCTGACAGACGGTCACACTTCTTGTGTGTATTGCCTGGGACCTTTACACCTGCAGGACTCTTGTGCTGTATGCCATGGCTTCAGCCCTAGAGTCCTGCAGGAGAGAAAAAATAAACTCATTTTGAGGGGTTTAATCAAGCCTGAAGGTTCCCTCTCTGTGTCATCGGGAAAACCTTCTAAGGCTTCCAAGACCTCGGCTCCAGCTTCAGAGTCGAGGCCTAAGGCTTCGAAGCCTACTGCTTCATCAGCTCCGGCTGGAGCCGATGAGTCTTTGACTGCAGTATCTGTGGTTTCCTCGGCTCCGGCTGGAGCCGAGGCATTAGAGATTCCTGAGTCGGCTCTGATCAGACCATCGGAGCCGACATCTAGAAAGAGATTGAGGTCACCGTCCCTTGGCTCCGTTCATTCGGCTCCAGCGTCTCCCTTGCTGTCTGAACGGAGCCACAGATCTCACTCCTCCAGGTCATCGAGGCTCTCAGATCACGACCTCCAGAGGGTAGTGAGTAGACTTTTGAAGTCCGAGGCACTGGCCCAAATGCTCCAGAGTCCGACTCATCAGTCGATGCCTCAACTAGTTCCAATAAATATTCCTCCTCCGACTCCTTTGAGCTCGGAGCCGGGGCGTCTCGGGACCGAGACTGTGGTAGCGTCGGAGCCGATACAATTGTCTTCGGCTCCGTCATCGGCTCCGATTTCTTCTTTTGTAGAATCTCGGCGCCGGGCTTCCCTCGTCGGCTCCGAGGGGGTGAGTGGCATCGGACCCTTGTCCGACCCCCCTCTCCCTCTCGATGCTTCGGCGCTGGTGAGTTCGGCTCCGACATCGGCCTCGGAGCCATCTCTGTCGGTGCCGAGGGAGGTTCTCAGCTTCTCGGAGCGGGGACCTCTGGCTCTGCCGGACAGGGGTGCATTCGAGGTCATGCGGAGTGTGTTGGAACCTTGTTCGACTCCACAGTCGGCTCTGTCCGCCCTTCCCTCTTCGGTGCCTTTGGTTATGTCGACTCACTCCCTCATCCCAGACCGCAGAGAGCTAGCTCCTCAAGAATCCCCTGTGGGGATCTCATCCTCTTCGAGGCCTCCCTGAATTGGCAGGGGAGCCCCCTAGGAAGAGAAAGTGTAAGAGGAAGCACATAGACTCACCTGAGTCTGTCACCTCTGACACAGATTTAGAGGATTCGAGGGTTCCCCGTTCCCCTTCTGAAGATGTCTCTTTGCAGGCATTCTAGAGATCCTGAAACAGAGGGAAATTGGCCAGCCCTTAACCCTTCGGAGGATGAATCTGTGTATCTTGAGGCGTTGGCTCGCCCTTCCACCTCCTGGGTGTCCCCCTTTGATCCCCTCATGCAGGTGGTTGCAAAGAAGGCCTGGACGGCTCCTGATTCAGTGGACCCTACCCCAGGAGACCTTCCAAATTTATAACAGCACCAACTGACAAGCAATTTCTCACAAAAGGTGTTTCTGTGGATGCTATGGTGGTAGCTGCTGCCACCAAGAAGGAACTAGCTGTTCCTTCAGTGCCTGTTCATCCCCCTAACAAAGAATCTAGGTCTATGGACAGGTACGGGAAGCGGATGTTCTCGTCAGCGACCTTTGCTATGCGTTCGCTGAATTACCTATGCCATTTTACTCGTCTTCAAAGGGACTTGATCAAAGAAGCGAGTGACATGTTGAAGGATCCTATGGCTGCGGGTTTTCAGGACAAGATGAACACTCAGCTGGCTACCCTGAACTCCATAGCTAACTCCTCCATGCGCCTCCTCTTATGCGGCTGATGGAGCGAGCAGGGCCGCAGGGACAGGTGTGGCCTTACGCAGGCATGCCTGGATGCGGCTATGCAACTTTGCGGACCCCTTTAAAACGTCATTCACTAATTCCCCGTTTGATGGATCATCTCTTTTTGGTCCTCAAGTGAAAGAAACCTTGACTAGGTGCGAGACAGATGGCAAGACTCTTTCTGCCGTCGAGTCCGTTTCTCCACTCCTTCTAGGCCTTACCCCAAAGGCCAGAAAAGTGGAAAAATGTGGTTCATAATCAATCTCAAGGGACTTCGCCTGACGACAGAGTCGGTTCCCGGCAGAGGGGAACAACAATGGTAGACGTCGCCCTAGAGGCAGGGGGGGTCCGCAGAACCAGGGCAATCGAGAAGCCTTCTCTGATAAGCCCTTTCAGCATCCCTGAGGTGTTGCCCGACTGCCCACCTTCGGAGGCAGTCGGGGAAGATTGTCACTGTACCCAGAAGCCTGGCTATCCCTGACTCAAGACAAATGGGTACAGTCCATCATTTCCGAAGGCTATACCATTCCCTTCGTTCGCATTCCAAACCAATCAAAAATCCCTTCCAGATGTTCCACCGCTCAAAGGGATCTTGCAGCTTTGGAAATTTCAAAGCTGCTTGCAAAAGAGCAATACAGCCAGTTCCAGCAGACCAGCAAGGATCCGAATCTACTCCGGTTCTTTTTAGTTCCAAAGAAAACAGGGGACTGGAGACCAATTTTGGATCTCAGTATCTTGAACAAGTCAGTCAAGAAAACAAGATTTCGGATGGTCACGCTGAAGTCCATCCTTCCCCTATTGGGAAAGGGAAACTGGATGTGCTCTATAGACCTTCAGGATGCGTACTATCACATAAAAATGAACAGACGCTCCAGAAGATTCCTCCGCTTCAGGCTGGGAACCAGTCATTTTCAATTCAGGGCCCTGCCCTTTGGTCTCACCACTGCCCCCCGGGTGTTTACCAAATGCATGGCAGTGGTAGCTTCTCACCTGGGACGTCAAGGATTCCAGGTGTTTCCATATTTGGACGACTGGCTCCTCACAGCTCCCACCAAGCATCTTCTTCTATTGGCCAGGGACTACACCTTTCGCATTTGTCAAAATTTAGGCATTTCAATAAATTGCGAAAAGTCTGTTTTGTCGCCTTGTCGTACTATTACCTTCATAGGCGCAAATCTAGACACAGCCAACATGTCTGCGAGACTAACAGATCAGAGAATAACAGACATACACAAACTGGTGTCGCTCCTCTTCAGCAGCAACAGAATCAAAGCCAGGTTAGTTCTGAAAGTGTTGGGGATTATGGCGGCTGCCATACCTCTGCTTCCATTAGCCAGATTCCACATGAGAATCCTTCAATGGATGCTCTTCACGCAATGGTCATACCAGCAACTTCCGATGTCCCACACCATCATGATTACGCAAACATGCAAAAATCATCTTCTGTGGTGGATGTCTTCCCCTCAGCTCTTGTTGGGAAGACCCTTTGTCCCTTCCCCTCCGGTTGCTACTCTGACAACGGACGCCTCCTGATCGGGTGGGGGCATTATCAGGGCAGAACTGTCCAGGGCACATGGCAACCAGACGAATGCCACTTGCACATAAATGTTCTAGAGATGAGAGCAGTGCTTTTAGCGTTGCAAGCCCTTCAAGACTCTCTTCCCTTGGGAACGATAGCAATCCAGACGGACAATATGTCTGTAGTGTGGTATATCAACAAACAAGGCGGAACCAGGTCCTACCCCTGTGTCGAGAAGCACTCAGACTGTGGCAATGGGCGATTTCTTCTCAGCGTTTCTGATAGCAACGCACATCCCCCGGAAGTCCAATCAAATCGCGGACAAATTGAGCAGAGCTATCCTCATGCCTCACGAGTGGTCTCTGAAAGACTCTGTTGTGAGAGAAATTTTTCTCAAGTGGGGTCAGCCTTGCTGCGACCTTTTGCTACTCCCCAAAACAGCAAGTGCAGAGATTATTTCACCCTATTCCTTTACCAGGCCAACCCAGCAGAGACGCTCTAGTCCAAGTTTGGCCCCGGGGACTTCTGTATGCATTTCCTCCCTTCCCACTAATCTCTCTAGTGATACAGAAAGCTATCGCTCAGAAGGCCTCGTTGATCCTCATTGCTCCTTACTGGCCTCGACAGGTTTGGTTCCCCTTTCTTCATCATTTTCTGTTGGAGCGACCTTGGCATCTGGACCTAGTTCCAGATCTTTTGATCCATCAGTCGGGTCAGTTTCATCGCTCCCTTCCCTCTCTGAACCTCACTGCTTGGTTCTTCCAGTTCCAACCTTAGCCAGGCTTCCTCAAATATCTCACTCTGTCCGAGATATTTTGATAGCTTCCCATAAATCTTCCACACTAAAGATTTATTTGAGTAAGTGGAAACGTTTCACTATTGGGCTCAAGGAAGGGACATAGATCCTTTCACTGCTTCCATCCAAATGGTCCTTGATTTTCTAGCTGAACTCTTCCATGCAGGTTCATCTCCATCTACTCTTAAAGTTCAATTGGCAGCTATTTCTAACTTTCATGTGGGCATTTCAGAGTCTGCCATAATGTCCCACAAGCTTTGCAAAGCATTTTTGAAGGGAGTTTTTCTTCTCAGACCTCCTATAAGAAATCCTCCTCCTCCTTGGGACCTAAATTTAGTTCTTAGTTCTTTGATTCTTTCCCCTTTCGAACCTGCAGCCTCCTGTTCTTTAAAATTGCTATCATGGAAGACACTCTTTCTGGTAGCTATTACTTCAGCTAGAAGAGTTTCGGAACTTCATGCACTCAGCTGTCGACCTCCTTATCTGTTGTTCCATAAGGACAGGGTATCTTCTGAGCCAACCCGTCCTTTTACCTAAGATAGCCTCGTCTAACCTAAATCAAAGCATTGACCTTCCTGTGTTTTTCCAGAATATTCTAACAGGTCTGAACAGAAATTGCATTGGCTAGATGTTCATCGTCAGTTAAGGTACTATTTGGATAGAACCAAACAATTCAGAAAATCTGACCAGCTGTTTGTCTCTTATGCAGAAGGCAGAAAGGGACTTTCAGTTTCAAAGGTATCATTATCTAGATGGCTAACATCTCTGATTTCCCTTGTTTATGAAATTAGACACCAAAAGCTGCCTAACAAACCTAAAGCCCATTCTACCAGAGCTTTGGCTACTTCTATAGCCTTCCAAGACAGACTGCCTATTGACACCATTTGTGCAGCGGCTACTTGGGCTACTCCTCACACTTTCATTTCTCATTATAAGTTGGATTTAGCTTCTAGGCATAGAGCTAACTTTGGTTCCACTGTTCTCAAGAGTCTGTTCCGTTAGGCCACCCAGGACAAGGTGCTAGGGACGCGGTCCCATCCAGCAAGAATGAAGGCGAGATAGACAACTTAACATATAGAAGTTATGTTCTTACCATAACGTTCCATGTTAGTTGTCTTCTTCTCGCCTTCTTCTTGCGTCCCACCCCCCTTCCCCCTGGCCCGGACAGACCTAGAGGAGTTTTGATTGTGACCTCTCTTTCTACCACCTCTTACTTTAGGTATATGCTGCTGTGCATATTTTCCTGGATCAGGATGTAGGTCACCCTTCTCTTCTCCCTGGTTTATAGAGGTGGACTTTGTTTATAGTTGTTCTGTTACTATTATAAGCTGGGCCTAGCTTACAAACGAGATCTGAGGTAACTCATGCCTAGCATTGTGGGATATAAGGGGAGCCTCGAGCCGGTGGAACCAACTCTCGAGCTTTTAGAGTGGCCGAGTGGCCGAGGTCGGCTCCGAACCCATCCAGCAAGAAGAAGGCGAGAAGAAGACAACTAACATGGAACGTTATGGTAAGAACATAACTTCTATATATGTAGTATGTAGTTGCAATAACATAGTTTACACTATGAGATAATACACGAGTTTCATAAATGTGAGGAACAAAATATAGTAGCATAAAAACAATTTAAAATGTGATATTGTCTCTTTCATTCCTCTTCACTGTTGGATTATGGATCCCACCCTCGGATCCAACTCTGGCACATTTTTACAGACTAGGATCCAAGTGTCTAGCTCTTCCCACTTCCCATAATGCACTGTCCTCTGTCTAACTCCCTTAGATCTTGTTTGTCGCCAGCAGTGTCAGACATGGTTTCTCAAGTCTCGAGCTTTTTGTCACATTTTTCCAGTAGGATTGCTATCTACTCCAGATTGTAAGATAAGTGCCTTTCATTTCTTTTTTCCTCCTCTTCCGTAGTAGTGTAAGGTTAGAATCCCTTTCTTTCTCTTCCATGCTCCACAGTTGGACTTTGCCCGCACTTTCTCTTCTCTTCTACTCTTCTAGCTGTTGGTTTCTAGGCTTTCCCTTTCCTGGTTGTTGTGGTTATTGTTAAAAAAATATCTATAATCATAAGCAGCAATATAGTTGTTTGTTTAGCTATTTTTGATTATGTGTTTTATATAGTGATACAGTGCCTTTGCTGTGGTTGCCACATGCAGTGTTTTGGTTGTTATTTTTGTGTTGTAATATGTCAAATAAACCTGCCGATTTTAAGAGGTGCTGTGAATGTGGCTGAAAATTCCCTCATTTGAATGCACATACTTAATGTGTTTATTGTCTTGACCCAGAACATTTGAGGTCGACTTGCTCTATCTGCGAGAGCTTCAATCGTAGGGATATCACAGACCATAAAAATAATTTAATTCTCAAGGGTTTTTTACCTGCTTCAAGTTCCTCCCCAAGGGCTCACACCCCCTCCAGGAGTGTGGCAGGGTCTTCCAACTCCAAGAATTGCCCTCACAAGTTCTTGAGGGCATCTTCGGAGCCACCCTCGAAAATTCCGAGACCTTCAGATCCACCAGGCTCGGATCTCAGACCCACATTTGCTCTGGTGACGTTGAAGCACTCTTCGGATCTGACCGGTACTTGTCTTATCTACAGTTCTCCTGAAGCTACTCCTTCCACCTCAGATCCTAAGACTACGGATCCAATAGCAAGGGTTCCCACACCGATGCTGGGCATTGAGGTAGCGCCTTCCCTCGGGCAGTGCAGACCCCCGTCAGTGGCTACTTCCAGGTATTCTAGTAGCATTTCAGAGGTCGACATGGACATGATAATCAGGAAGATTGTCAAGACTCAGATCCAGTTGGGGATCTTCTCCACTTCTTCCCCTCTGGTATCTGCGAGTGTTCCCTCTAAGCTCAGTCTCCTTCTCCCATCTGTCCCTCTGTATCAGAGCCTCAGGATTGTAGCCAAACAAGTGTGCCGGGGTCCGGTATGAGAACCTACCCTTCCTCCACTCGTCCTGACTTCCTCTGGTCTGTTGTTGGATCACAGTGTGTCTTGGATCCAGGATGTCCCTATCAGACCCGGGGGGAGGGTTTGGCTCCTACTATTTTTGAACCGTCTCTTCCTCTTCGCGCTTATGCACTAGACAGCTTAGGCTAGATTCTACCTGGAACCCAGTGCTCGGGGATCCCTGCCCTTTCTTTTTCAGTAGCCTTGGATCTTGCAGAACTGGGAAGGGAGTCACCAAGTTCCTCAGCATTCCAACTTGTAGAAGGGGCTGTCTCTTGCCATAAGGATCTGGTCTCTTTGAGGTAGGACCCTTCTCGCTGACTCCCCTTGGATCAGAGACTTGAGCCTGTCATGCCTGCCCCGAGTCAGCCCATCCAGACTAGTCTCCAAACTCTTCCCTTAGAGGGACCCCCCCCCTCTCTTCTTCTGAGAGCTCTCCTGAACATCCCACAGAGGAGAGTCCTCGTAAGAGGACATGCAAGAGGAGGTGCATTGAATCCCCTTTGGAGTCCGTCACCGAGGGCACAGATTTTGATGAAGGGGAAGGATCCCCCAGACCACTACTGCAGGACTTCTCATTTGAAGACATTTTAGAGATCCTGAGGCAGGGAGGTGTTTGGTGGGCCCAGCCTCCATCCTTGGAAGAGTATGTGTTTTTGGAGGCTTTTGGGACGGGCCCATCTACATCCTGGGTGGTCTCCCCTGTTGACAAGCTCATGGACTTCCCGTCCCGCTGGGTCTGGAAGAAACCGGATTCTATCAAACTGATTCCAAGCATCCAGATGAGTTTTTATCTCCCCCAAGGACAGACCATATTGGACCAAGGCTATTCCAGTTGATGCCATGGCTGTGGCAGAAGCTACCAGAAAGGAGCTAGCCGAACAGAGCTTTACTGTCCATCTGCTGAACAAGGAGTCCAAAGTGATGGATAGATTTGGTAAGGGTATTTACGCCTCGGTCACTTTTTCGCTGAGAGCGTTAAACTACCTGACACACTTTACTCGACTACAAAGGGAACTGGTGAAGGAACTCTCAGAATATCTGGCAGAGATCATGACAGCAGAGGACTTCAACAAGGACTCTCCCTGACTGACAACTCTTTTGTCCTTGTCCAATTCTACCATGAGGCTTATCTCCCACTCCGCGAGGGGGTGCCTCACAGGCAGCCGGCTCAGGTATGCCTGAATGAGGCTTTGTGACCCCGTTTGATGAGTCCTCCCTTTTCAGATCATCTGTCAAAGAGACACTTAACCTGCAATGAACAGGAATGGAAGACCTTGTCTACCGTCAGGTCATGTTTTGATCTCCTCCATGCACTTTTTGTAGAAATCAGGCAATGGAAGGAAAACCTGGTTCCAGAAATCTCAGGGGTCTTCCCATGATAGGGATCCTTCTTCTAGAGGCAGAGCAGGTTTCAGTGGGAGATGCCACTCCGGGGGCAGAAGGGGCCCGTAGAATCAGGTTTTCAAGGAACCCTTCTCTGATAGGCCCTGTCAGTGCTCCTGAAGCACTGCCTGATTGCGATCTCTACAGGCAGTTGGGTAATTTTTCTGTGCACCAAATAATGCAAAACAAATGGGTGCTAAAGATTATATCTAGAGGTTATTATATCCCCTTCTCCTTCCTCCACCAGAGAGGTCAAAGAGACTCCCCGATGTCCCACCCAGTCAGAGGGAGTACGCAGTAGCAGAAATTCTAAATCTACTGCAAAAAAGAGTCATGCAGAGGTCCCAACCGACCAAAAAGGATTTGGAACTTTCTATTGCCTCGTTTTAGTGCCAAAGAAGATCAGGGACCTACGATCCATTTTTGATCTAAGCAAATTGAATTTGCTCATAAAGAAGGCAAAATTCCAAATGGTGACGGTCCAGTCCATTCTGTCTCTGCTGTGGAAGGACAATCGCATGTGTCTAGCGAACTTAAAGGACACGTACTTTCACATTAGAACAGACAGATGGTCTAGAAGTCATTTGCGCTTCCGTCTGCGAGCCAGTTACTTCCAATTCAGAGCTCTGCCCTTTGGACTCACCACAGCCCCCAGGGTGTTTACCAAATGCATGGCAGTAGTTGCAGCTCACCTGAGACTGCAAGGATTCCAGGTGTCTCCCTATCTGAATGACTGGCTCTTCACTGCCCCAGCCAGGCATGAACTACTCCAAGCCAGGGATTACTTTTTCAACCTTGCCAGCCACCTGGGCATCACCATAAACCTGACAAAGTCACAACCGTCCTTAGTTCAGAGTTTAGAATTTATTGGAGGTTCCAGTGAACCAAACTGCAGATGTACCCATTCATCATGTTCACTCTTTGAGAAATCATGTTCGAGCAATCTTAAGTCTGCTCCACTGACAAGGCTGATACTTCAGGCTCTCGGTTCTATGGCAGCTGCCGTCCCCTGAGTCCCCTTAGTTAGGTATTTTATGCCAATACTTCAGTGGCCCCTGGATGCTCAATAGTCTGTACTCTACCAGCCTCTATCTGTTCCTATCAAATTGACTTTGGTTTGCAGAAAGCATCTCCAGTGGTGGTTGCTGTCTGACAATCATAGATTCATAGGTTTGTACTAGGCTATCGGCCCTAAGGCCTATGCAAGCCTAGCCACAACAATTCCCTGGAATTTTTTTCCCACAATATTTACTTCTCTGGGCCGCTTTCTAGCAGGGCGGCTGACATGATCCCCGGGGTGAATTTCCTATCTCCCATCCAATCATCAAGGTTCCTTTTGAAGAGGGCCAATGAGGCGCTCTGCTTGACATGTATGGGCAGGAACCTATCCCTCCAGCATGTTTTGTTCATTGTGATGATAACGTTTAGATCCCTGGAGCATGTGGCTCTGAGGGATTGGGATTTCTTTAAGTGGAGCATGCCCAACAGCTCAGGGTTTGACATGGCCTTGTATGTTAAGCAGAGATCGCCTCTGAGTTGACGATATGCCACAGAATATAGCTGGAGTTTTTTTAGACGGTCAGCATATGGCATCTGCTTTAGGCCTGTGATTCTTTTAGTGAGGTATTTCTGTGGCCTTTCCAGCTGCTGCAGATGTCTTGTGAGGTACATACCAAATGGGGCATTATACTCTATAATGGGTCTAATGAAGGATGAGTATAGTGGGACAATGACCTACTTTTTTTCTGGATGAAAAGCCCTTAGTGATGAGGTGTGCCATGTAGAAGGATTTCCTGACTGTTGTGGCGATGTGGTTATCGAAAGTGAGACCACTGTCCACTTGTGTCCCTGAGTCTCTCATCAAACTTTCGATGTTTAGTGTCCTGCCACCTATGTGGTAGTTCATGGGTACATGTTTTTTTCCAAAGGGGATAACTATACATTTCTTGGCATTAAGCTTGAGCCCATGGCTCTGGCACCAGGCATCTGTTTCTGTAAGGCCCTTTTGCAGAATATCCAGATCATTTGGGGATTCAATAATGGCTCACAGTTTGCAGTCATCTGCAAACTTTGTTAGCCAGAGTCCCTTAATGTTGGCCTGTACTTCAGAGAAGTAGATGACAAACAAGAGTGGTCCCAGGACTGAACCCTGAGGTACTCCACTTGTCACTTGTCTGGAGCTGGATTTGGAGTCGGCTACTTTTACAGTCTGGGTTCTGTCAGTATGCCAGTTGGCAACCCATCGAGTGACGTAGGGATTTATGCCCAGCTTAGTAAGTTTATCTATGATTCCAGAGTGGGGAATGGTGTCGAAGGCCTTGGCGAGGTCCAGATAGGCTGTGTGGACTGCCTTACCCTCGTCCAGAGCTCTGGAGACCGATTCGAAGAAGTCAATCAGATTCAGGAGACAAGATCGGCCCTTCACAAACCCAAACTGGGTGGGTTCAGTGTCTGGAGGTTACCAATGTCTTTGTTTATAAGTTCCATGATAATGTGTTCCATGCCCTTGCAGATCAGGCTTGTCAGACTGATGGGACGGTAGTTCCCGGGATCCAAGGCAGATCCTCCCTTGTGGAGCGGGATAACTGTAGCTGTGCGCCACTCAGTGGGCACGAAGCCTGAGGTGAGGCTATGATTAAACAGGACACTTAGGTGTGGTGCCAGTTCATTTTGTAGTTCATGTAGTACACAGCCTGGGATGTCATCTGGTCCTATGGATGCTTTATTCTTAGCTTGGAGATTGCTGTTTCTACCTGTGTGGCTGTGATTATCGGAATTTGGCAATCTTTTGGTATTGAGATGGGCCATTTAGGGGGTGAGAGGGGAGTGAAGTTGGCACTAAATCGATCTGCCAGGATATTAGCGATATCCTTGGGATCAGTATATTTAATGCCATTCTGTTGTAGCTCAGAGCAGATCTGAGCATTGCCATTTAGATTCTTGACATAACTGTAGAATGCCTTGTGGTTGTCTTTGGAATCTTTGGCAATTTTATTTTCGTAACTAGCTTTTGAGGATTTTATGAGGGATCTCAGCTTCTTACTGAGGCTGGTGAGGGAGTTTTTTGCATCTTGGGATTTTCCTCTTTTCTGCAACAGTTTCTTCCTTCTGTTGTATAGTTTGTTTATAGCAGGGGACCACCAGATTAGCTTCCTTTTTTTGGAGAAGAGCATCTTGGTTCTATTTGGGATGGCACGATTCATGCACGAGTGGATGTGCTCGTACAGTGTCTTAGTGTAGGATTCTGCAGTCGAACTTCCAGATCCCGCCTGCGTGGGTGTTGTGAAGTTTGTCACTTCTGACTTCAGTAGCATGAAGTTGGCTTTGGAGAAGTTTTTTAAGGGGGGGATGGGGGTGGCATGTGGATGTCAAGGGTGATTTGCTTATGGTCAGACCTGACCAATGAGGGGGTGACCACTGGTGTGGAGCATCTATCTCCCATGTTGATAATGACCAGGTCTAGGATATTGGAGCCCCTGGTGGGACAATGGATTAGTTGATCCAGGGCATTGGAATTTATGAATTCCAAGAACCGTTGGGAAAAGGAGTTGGTTCCCGAGTAGTTTTCCCACTTAATGGCAGGGTAGTTGAAATCACCCAGTATTAGGGTGTTTGGTTGTATCTTAATATTTTCCAGTATGTTTAGGAAGGTGTAGTGAGAATCTTGGGGTATGGTGGGGGATCTGTAGCAAGCTACAGTTTGGATTGCAGTCTTACCTAGTGTTAGTTGCACCTGGAGAATTTCAGATGCACTGTGTTAGGCAACTAGCCTGGAGGTGTGAATATCCTTGGTGAATATGGACATTCCTCCATCTTTAGTGTTTCGGTCTTGGTTTTGTGGCCGAAAGGTGTGGTAAGAATTGTAGCCTGGTATTGCATGGGTGCTCTCTGGAGCCTTGAACCAGATCTCAGTCACTGCACATATATCGATGTTCTCCATTTTTAGGAGTGCCTCGAGAGAGTGCATTCTGAGGTTTAGACTTCTAGCATTGAGTAGCATTACCTTCAGATTTTGCATGCTTGTATCTGTTACGGTGGTGGTTTTATCCTTTGAACCTTGCCTAAAAAAGGCACTATAGGGGTGGCAAGAGCTTTAGCCAGTAACCTGAATCCCAGGGGTGACAGGTGCAGACCATCTCTGGCAAAGCATCGTGGTTTGTCGATCATGACTTCCCAGGAAGACAAATACTGGATCTCCTTTGAATGACACCAGAAGCTTAGCCAATTGTTGAAGTTAATCATTTTGTTCTTATACTGTGGTATCATTCCGGGCCAAGGCAGGATGCTACTGAGGGCTGGGGTCATACCTCCCTGGGTCACATGATCCAAGAGTTCTTCCATGCCTGACTATAGAGTCACCTATGACTAATGTGTTGGGCACATTGTCTTGCCTTAGGGGCTGTTGTTGGGTGGCACACTGGTGTTGTGAGCTGTGTGTCACTTTGGTTGTGACTGGTGTTTGTTTGCGTTTCGGAGGTCCTTGTTGCTTGGGCAGGTTAATGTTAAGGGCCTCCGCATATGTGGGTTTAGTGTTGCTATGTGTGGGAGTTGATGGTGTGGGTTTTGAAGGGCTATGAGTTGCTAGAGGTGCAATGCAGGTGTTAGCCTTCTCCTCTTGACTGTCTAGCACAATCTTGACCGGAGAGAGCTTTGCTTCCAGTTTGGCTATGTAAGTGCATCTCTCGCAGGTTGTAGTGTTGGGGTGGTAGGAGGAGAGAATTGTCTGTGTACATGAGGCAGTTGCCGAATTGCCCCAATATGCCCAGATTCACCAGGTGGACAGAAGAAATCACCGGAAGCTGACCATTGGACATGCCTGTTTAGGTGCTTTTTTGTAAGGTTTAAGAGCTGTTTTCCCTTACCTTTGCAAGGTACTTTGCGATTGTAGGCTGTTTAGTGCCTATGATTAATTTCTCCTTATTGACAAGGAGAACTGAGTGCTTGTATCAGTTTCAGGCTTCCTAGTGCTTTCCAGCAAGTTCTAGAGCAAGTGCTAGTCACAGGGGTTCAGATTTTATTGCTACTACTGAGAAATCAGCTAGTTTTAAGGGAAAATTTCAACAGCAGACTTTCTGGCACCTGGAATAGTTGAACTGTAGCTTTGCAGTGCTCCACGATGTGAAAAATGTGCAAACACACGCGTTTTTAAGCCAGAAAGTTGAAAGGGATAGAAATCAGTCCAATAAGGCTAATAAAATTACAATTTCAGAGCTGGAAACCACTCCTCTAGTGTTAGATAGGCAGTACAATGCTCACCAGTCCCACTGGTAGGCAGTAGGACTTCCCTCTACCACAGCAAGGTCTGGATAGCTCTGAATGCAGAAAATAAAGTCCTGAGACAAGCAAGGCCTGGGATATGTACTGGCTAGAAAAGGTGGGAAACGAGCAAACAAGGTAGTATATATTTTTTTTGTAGTTGAAACAGGCTAAACAATGCAATAATACAGTAAATAAACAGAAAAGGCTAACACACTTGAGTGTGTAGTCCTAAACAGTAAATGCAATTAAAACTCTACAAAATTAGCAATTTAAAACTTTTTAAATGAAGCAAGGCAAGTGCACAACTGAAAATCGATTTAAGTGGCAGTAATACAGCAGAATAAGTAGCTAGTCTACATATACGGAGAAGTCTATATATACAGAAAAGCAGCTAAAATACACAAACACTTCAGATGCAGTGCAACCTAGAGCACTTGAGTTGTAGCAATATTAAGGCAGTTACAGTTATAATAAATGCTCTAAAATGTACTATATTTCCAAAATGTTTGAGAAGCACAGTCAGAATATAAGGAAATTTGGGCAAAAAAATGTTTTTTTTTTTTTTGAAAGGGAAAAAGGAGAAACAGAAGGCCTTATCAAATGTTCTCCCTGTATTAGGTAGAATGAGCTAATGACACTAGACTGGGAGGAGTGTCACAGATCAGACTTACAGTAGGGGCGGGCAACTGCAAAGCCACCAAGTATAACACAAGATACCAACAGGGAGGGTGGGTGAGATACTAAAGCTATTAGCCTACAAAGCACTAGAGAAAGCCACAAAATGAAAGTTTTTAAACAGATAAAGATTTGTAAAGATACAGAATGCTTTTAACTGCAAACAAATCAGTTACCCGTGCAGATTACAATAAAAGTGGTATATATAAATTGCTAGAAACAATAAACTGTATAAATAATCTAAAAAAAACAGGATACTTATATATCTCAGCTAAGAGGTGGAGTCAACACCTCTCATCCACTCTGCTCAGTGTGTATAGACAGAACCTCTCTCAAAGTTAGGACTTAAATGTCAGAAGAACAACTTTTTTTTTTTTTACAAAAATACAAAAGAACCAGCCCCCACTAGCCTGCAGCCAATTAATGCAATCTAGCCAAGGTAAAGAAAGGCTTCAGCTAATTCAGGATGGCCTGTTCATGTGCTTTGAACAATCACTGTATAAACATACAAGCCCAGAGCCAACAATTATGAACTAGGACAAATACTAAATCTATTAGCCTACAAAGCACTAGAGAAAGCCACAAAATTAAAGTTTTTTAAACAGATAAAGATTTGTAAAGATACAGAATGTTTTTAACTGCAAACAAATCAGTTACCCGTGCAGATTACAATAAAAGTGCTATATATAAATTGCTAGAAACAATAAACTGTATAAATAATCGAAAAAAAAAACAGGATACTTATATATCGGCAGACCTTTCCTCCTTCCTTCTCCCTCAGCCATGGTGACCACAGACACTTCCCATTTGGGGTGGAGGGCATTTCAAGGGAAAGGTGGTCTAAGGCACGTAGTCCCACGTAGAGACCAGGTTGCATATCACTGTTCTGTAGATGAGAGCAATCCTCCTTACGTTGCAAGCGTTTCAGGACGTCCTCCCTCTAGCAACTGTTGCGATTTACACAGACAACATGTCAGTGGTGTGGTACATCAACAAACAAGGAGGAACCCCGCTCCTACTCATTGTGCAGAGAGGCCGTGAGGGTCTGGGAATGGGCAACGACTTTGGACCGTTTTCTGCTTGCAAATCACACATCGCGGAATCCCAACATCCTGGCAGATAAATTCAGCAGGTCCATTCTGACCCCTTACAAGTGGTCCCTCAAGCAATTAGTAGCGGACTTGATCTTTAGCCACTGGGGCCACCCTTGCTGTGA